>NC_056744.1:1780247404-1780249904 GCF_019279795.1 Protopterus annectens | reverse complement strand
GGCACCTGACAATATCCCAGGCTGTGTTCTACACAAACTACAGAACGAACTGGCACCCCACCTAAGTACCATGTTCAATCATAGCCTCACCTCAGGCTTTGTGGCCACTGAATGGTGCACCACGATGGTTATCCCACTCCACAAAGGGACCACAACGGACCCCGGGAACTACTGCCCCATTAGCCTGATGAGCCTGGTCTGCAAGGCCATAGAACATATCACCATGGAACTCATAAACAAAGACAATGGTAATCTCCAAACTATGGACCCCACCCAGTTTGGGTTTGTAAAAGGCAGATATTGTCTCCTAAACCTGATTGACTTCTTTGAAGCGGTCAGCAAAGCCACAGATGAGGGTAAGGCAGTTCACACAGCCTATCTAGATCTCACCAAGGCTTTTAATACCATCCCCCATTCTGGAATTATAGATAAACTCACTAAACTAGATATAAATCCCTATGTCACAAGATGGGTTGCCAACTGGCTCACGGACAGAACCCACACTGTGAAAGTAGCAGACTCCAAATCCGACTTCAGACCACTAACAAGTGGAGTACCACAGGGTTCAGTCCTGGGTCCTCTCCTGTTTGGTATCTACTTCTCTGAAGTACAGGCTAACACAGAAGGTCTTTGGCTAATAAAGTTTGCAGATGACTGTAAACTGGGAGCCATAATCGAAACTCCTAACGATGTGGGCATCCTATAAAAGGACCTCACTGAGACAGATGCCTGGTGTCAAAGCTATGGCCTGAAGCTCAATGTCATCCCCTTTGATAAAAGCTCTGTACCCATGAACTACCACATAGGTGGTAGTCTACTTAACACCGAAAGTGTAATAAGAGACCTTGGGACAGAGGTGGGCAGTAGTCTCTCCTTTGATAATCACATCACCACAGTGGTCAGGAAATCCTTCTATGTAAAAAACAAGTAATCTCCATGGTATCCCCGAAGTCTCAAAACAACCCACTAAAGTGTAGTGGGTCTAAAAACAAAACAGTGTAAGAAACTTCTCTGTGTGAAAGATTTTCAGTCCATATATTTCTAGTTAATCACTGTATATTAATCAGATCAGACAATAGTAGTAGAAGTAGCGAACGTAAACCCGTCAAGTCAAAAAGTAATAATAGAAAATATATAATTCTACAGCATTACTAAGTATTCGAAAGTAATCCAAGCAAGGCAGGCAGTCTGTTTCCAGTCGAAAATCCTTTATTAAGTACACAGACAAGCGATCCAAGTAAAACAAAAATAGAGTAATAATTTCCTCACACGCTTTCTAAATATATATATACTTTTTATCAGGTATGGGAGTGGTTTATTGTGCTGTAAAACAAAGTGTTATTGGTACACATGTTAAATTCTCATCCCTTCCCCCATCAGTGTGACCTTTGAGCTGGTCCTGCCCTACCTAGTAGCTGTCATAATAATATATAGCCCTAATGTACTTTAATGGTACATCTTATTTAACCAAATTATTAAGTAGATTATTATTAAGTCTGTGATTTTATCCAAGGCAATATACTACATGGCTGGAAATATATCAACCTTAGTTCATTTTGCGATCAAAAATTATATATAAATATACACATATACATTTTGCATGTAAAAATCAGTTTCTATTTTCATAACATATTGTTAACAAAGATTGCTTTCGTCCATCTAGACTTCTTCAGGTCTGTGTACAAGAACCCTAAAAACCTATATACTTGTATAATTAGTTAGTATTGTTATTACCATCATTTTGAATAAAGTGGAAAAAAAGAGAACCAGAAAAAAATAAAAAAAAATATATGTATGATGATGGAAACAAAATATACACTTAAATTTCAAATGATTTAAAATGGTATTTAAAACCAATTTGTAGAAAAAAAAATAAAATAACAATTAATCATGTAAACAATGTGGCAATTTTCTAAGTTCCAGTGCACCTTTAATTGAACAGTAGTAGTTTAGTCCAGGCTTTCTAAAAGAGTTCAGCTTTAATTGCCACATGAGTTCCTGTTTCTCCAGAATATTCGGGATGGACAATAACTTAGATGCTAAATTTGAGCTACTTAAACAAAGAGTGAAAGGATATGAGCAGTCCATTAAAGAAAGAAAGATTAATAAAATGAAACGAGATCAACTGGACAAAGATGATCCTGGGAGACTTACTAGGAGGTACAATAATAATATCAACAACAACAACAACAGGGGAACCAACAACAGACAAGGTTCTAGTTATTACAGGGGATATAAGGGAAAATATAACCGTGCCAGCAGACCTCAACGGGATTTTCCCAGGGGAGATCCTCGCACGAAACCAGACAGGGGCACAATACAGGACCACCAGGAGACTGCCCCTCCAACATCTCATTCCCCACAATCCCAATCCCCTCTGGCTATCAACACTCCGCAGAAGCCTTTGACATCACAGAAGGATCAGGACAGGAACATAAGCCACAACGGCAACCAGAACAGACAAAGAGTTCTACAGGACAAATTACAAGGATTTTCGACT
>NC_056744.1:1780209904-1780239904 GCF_019279795.1 Protopterus annectens | reverse complement strand
ATGAATGTATGAATGAATGAATGAGTGAATGAATGTATGAATGAATGAATGAGTGAATGAATGTATGAATGTATGAATGAATGAATGAATGAATGAATGAATGAATGAATGAATGAGTTAATGAATGTATGAATGTATGAATGAATGAATGAATGAATGAATGAGTGAATGAATGTATGAATGTATGAATGAATGAATGAATGAATGTATGAATGTATGAATGAATGAATGAATGGAGTGAATGAATGTATGAATGTATGCATGTATGAATGAATGAATGAATGAATGAATGAGTGAATGAATGTATGAATGAATGAATGAATGAATGAGTGAATTAATGTATGAATGTATGAATGAATGAATGAATGAATGAATGAATGAATGAGTGAATGAATGTATGAATGTATGAATGAATGAATGAATGGATGAATGAATGAATGAATGAATGAGTAAATGTATAAATGAATGTATGAATGAATGAATGAATGAATGAATGAGTGCATGTATGAATGAATGGATGAATGAATTAATTAATTAATTAATTAATTAATTAATTAATGAGTGAATGTATCAATGAATGGATGAATGAATGAATGAATGAATGAATGATTGAATGGATGAATGAATGAATGAATGAATGAATGAATGAATGTATAAATGAATGGATGAATGAATGAATGAATGAATGAATGAATGAATGAATGAATGAGTGCATGTATGAATGAATGGATGAATGAATGAATGAATGAATGAATGAATGAATTAATTAATTAATTAATTAATTAATGAGTGAATGTATCAATGAATGGATGAATGAATGAATGAATGAATGAATGATTGAATGGATGAATGAATGAATGAATGAATGAATGAATGTATAAATGAATGGATGAATGAATGAATGAATGAATGAATGAATGAATGGATGAATGAATGAATGCGTGAATGTATAAATGAATGAGTGAATGTATGAATGAATGGATGAATGAATGAATGAGTGAATGAATGGATGAATGAATGAATGAATGAGTGAATGTATGAATGAATGAATGAATGAGTGAATGTATAAATGAATGAATGAATTAATGAATGAATAAGTAATTACTATCCCCTTAACAGCATGGCTTTTCCTAAATTTACCATTTTCTAAAACTAGGCGGTTCAGACAATTGCTGTCCCCAAGAAAGTATGGAAATAGAAACCATTTCTGGATTTCTTTGGTGTAAAACAGGTTAATAGAGCCAAACAAGTTGACAATACTGACCCTGCAGATTTTATTTCTACTTCTACTACAGGAGGCTTGGGTGGTACCTTTTGATTCAGAGGCTGTCTATCTGTATGTTCCCGTTAAGTTATCCCATAAGGAAGTCCTCACATTTGCTGAAGGAAATCAGCACCACAAGCTACCTTCTTGCCATCTACCTTTAATATTCATCAAATGCTGAGATCCATGATCTGCTTATCTTAGGACTCAAGTAGTTTGAAGATTTATCCTCATCTGAGCAATTAATTTACACAGTCAGACCCTGATTTTTACATGCCACTGCTGTAAAACCCTGCTTGTTTTCTACATGGTAGGCTCAACTCTAGACAGAATTCAGAAAAAAATGGCAATGTAGTCATGTAGCACAACTAGCATGGTCAAAATTGCAAAGAGTGGGCCTATGCTGATCAAGTATATAGTAGGAGCGACATTGCAGAGTGGTCCTATACTGATTAAATATATAGTAGGAGCGACACTGCAGAGTGGGCCTATACTGATAAAGTATATAGTAGGAGCAGCATTGGAGAGTGGTCCTATACTGATTAAGTATACAGTAGGAGTGACATTGTAGAGTGGTCCTATACTGATAAAGTATATAGTAGGAGCGACATTGCAGAGTGGGCCTATACTGATTAAATATATAGTAAGAGCAGCATTGCAGAGTGGTCCTATACTGATAAAGTATATAGTAGGAGCGACATTGCAGAGTGGTCCTATACTGATAAAGTATATAGTAGGAGCGACATTGCAGAATGGGCCTATATTGATTAAATATATAGAAAGAGCAGCATTGCAGAGTGGTCCTATACTGATAAAGTATATAGTAGGAGCGAAATTACAGAATGGGCCTATACTGATTAAGTATATAGTAGGAGCGAAATTACAGAATGGGCCTATACTGATTAAGTATATAGTAGGAGTGACATTGCAGAGTGGTCCTATACTGATTAAGTATGTAGTAGGAGCGACATTGCAGAGTGGTCCTATACTGATTAAGTATATAGTAGGAGCGACATTGCAGAGTGGTCCTATACTGATTAAGTATATAGTAAGAACAGCATTGCAGAGTGGTCCTATACTGATTAAGTATATAGTAGGAGCGACATTGTAGAGTGGTCCTATACTGATTAAGTATATAGCAGGAGCGACATTGCAGAGTGGTCCTATACTGATTAACTATATAGTAGGAGCGACATTGTAGAGTGGTCCTATACTGATTAAGTATATAGTAGGAGCGACATTGTAGAGTGGTCCTATACTGATTAAGTATGTAGTAGGAGCGACATTGCAGAGTGGTCCTATACTGATTAAGTATATAGCAGGAGCGACATTGCAGAGTGGTCCTATACTGATTAAGTATATAGTAGAAGCGACATTGCAGAGTGGGCCTATACTGATTAAGTATATAGCAGGAGCGACATTGCAGAGTGGTCCTATACTGATTAAGTATGTAGTAGGAGCGACATTGCAGAGTGGTCCTATACTGATTAAGTATATAGCAGGAGCAACATTGCAGAGTGGTCCTATACTGATTAAGTATATAGTAGGAGCGACATTGTAGAGTGGTCCTATACTGATTAAGTATGTAGTAGGAGCGACATTGCAGAGTGGTCCTATACTGATTAAGTATATAGCAGGAGCGACATTGCAGAGTGGTCCTATACTGATTAAGTATATAGTAGAAGCGACATTGCAGAGTGGGCCTATACTGATTAAGTATATAGCAGGAGCGACATTGCAGAGTGGTCCTATACTGATTAAGTATACAGTAGCAGTGACATTGTAGAGTGGTCCTATACTGATTAAGTATATAGTAAGAGCAGCATTGCAGAGTGGTCCTATACTGATTAAGTATATAGTAGGAGCGACATTGCAGAGTGGTCCTATACTGATTAAGTATATAGCAGGAGCGACATTGCAGAGTGGTCCTATACTGATTAAGTATATAGCAGGAGCGACATTGCAGAGTGGTCCTATACTGATTAAGTATACAGTAGCAGCGACATTGTAGAGTGGTCCTATACTGATTAAGTATATAGTAAGAGCAGCATTGCAGAGTGGTCCTATACTGATTAAGTATATAGTAGGAGCGACATTGTAGAGTGGTCCTATACTGATTAAGTATACAGTAGCAGCAACATTGCAGAGTGGTCCTATACTGATTAAGTATATAGCAGGAGCGACATTGCAGAGTGGTCCTATACTGATAAAGTATATAGTAGGAGTGACATTGCAGAGTGGGCCTGTACTGATTAAGTATATAGTAGGAGCGACATTGCAGAGTGGGCCTATACTGATTAAGTATATAGTAGGAGCGACATTGCAGAGTGGGCCTATACTGATTAAGTATATAGTAAGAGCGACATTGCAAAGTGGTCCTATACTGATTAAGTATATAGTAGGAGTGACATTGCAGGGTGGTCCTATACTGATTAAGTATATAGTAGGAGCGACATTGCAGAGTGGTCCTATACTGATTAAGTATATAGTAGGAGTGACATTGCAGAGTGGTCCTATACTGATTAAGTATGTAGTAGGAGCGACATTGCAGAGTGGTCCTATACTGATTAAGTATATAGTAGGAGCGACATTGCAGAGTGGTCCTATACTGATTAAGTATATAGTAAGAACAGCATTGCAGAGTGGTCCTATACTGATTAAGTATATAGTAGGAGCGACATTGTAGAGTGGTCCTATACTGATTAAGTATATAGCAGGAGCGACATTGCAGAGTGGTCCTATACTGATTAAG
Organism: Protopterus annectens; assembly: GCF_019279795.1. Classification (NCBI taxonomy): domain Eukaryota; kingdom Metazoa; phylum Chordata; order Ceratodontiformes; family Protopteridae; genus Protopterus; species Protopterus annectens. Next base: position 1,780,235,888 of record NC_056744.1, on the reverse strand, counting down.
TATATAGTAGGAGCGACATTGTAGAGTGGTCCTATACTGATTAAGTATATAGTAGGAGCGACATTGTAGAGTGGTCCTATACTGATTAAGTATGTAGTAGGAGCGACATTGCAGAGTGGTCCTATACTGATTAAGTATATAGCAGGAGCGACATTGCAGAGTGGTCCTATACTGATTAAGTATATAGTAGAAGCGACATTGCAGAGTGGGCCTATACTGATTAAGTATATAGCAGGAGCGACATTGCAGAGTGGTCCTATACTGATTAAGTATGTAGTAGGAGCGACATTGTAGAGTGGTCCTATACTGATTAAGTATGTAGTAGGAGCGACATTGCAGAGTGGTCCTATACTGATTAAGTATATAGCAGGAGCAACATTGCAGAGTGGTCCTATACTGATTAAGTATATAGTAGGAGCGACATTGTAGAGTGGTCCTATACTGATTAAGTATGTAGTAGGAGCGACATTGCAGAGTGGTCCTATACTGATTAAGTATATAGCAGGAGCGACATTGCAGAGTGGTCCTATACTGATTAAGTATATAGTAGAAGCGACATTGCAGAGTGGGCCTATACTGATTAAGTATATAGCAGGAGCGACATTGCAGAGTGGTCCTATACTGATTAAGTATACAGTAGCAGTGACATTGTAGAGTGGTCCTATACTGATTAAGTATATAGTAAGAGCAGCATTGCAGAGTGGTCCTATACTGATTAAGTATATAGTAGGAGCGACATTGCAGAGTGGTCCTATACTGATTAAGTATATAGCAGGAGCGACATTGCAGAGTGGTCCTATACTGATTAAGTATATAGCAGGAGCGACATTGCAGAGTGGTCCTATACTGATTAAGTATACAGTAGCAGCGACATTGTAGAGTGGTCCTATACTGATTAAGTATATAGTAAGAGCAGCATTGCAGAGTGGTCCTATACTGATTAACTATATAGTAGGAGCGACATTGTAGAGTGGTCCTATACTGATTAAGTATACAGTAGCAGCAACATTGCAGAGTGGTCCTATACTGATTAAGTATATAGCAGGAGCGACATTGCAGAGTGGTCCTATACTGGTAAAGTATATAGTAGGAGTGACATTGCAGAGTGGGCCTGTACTGATTAAGTATATAGTAGGAGCGACATTGCAGAGTGGGCCTATACTGATTAAGTATATAGTAGGAGCGACATTGCAGAGTGGGCCTATACTGATTAAGTATATAGTAGGAGCGACATTGCAAAGTGGTCCTATACTGATTAAGTATATAGTAGGAGTGACATTGCAGGGTGGTCCTATACTGATTAAGTATATAGTAGGAGCGACATTGCAGAGTGGTCCTATACTGATTAAGTATATAGTAGGAGTGACATTGCAGGGTGGTCCTGTACTGATTAAGTATATAGTAGGAGCGACATTGCAGAGTGGTCCTATACTGATTAAGTATATAGTAGGAGCGACATTGCAGAGTGGTCCTATACTGATTAAGTATACAGTATGAGCGACATTGCAGAGTGGTCCTATACTGATTAAGTATACAGTAGGAGTGACATTGCAGAGTGTGCCTATACTGATTAAATATATAGTAGGAGTGACATTGCAGAGTGGTCCTATACTGATTAAGTATATAGTAGGAGCGAAATTACAGAGTGGTCCGATACTGATTATGTATATAGTAGGAGTGACATTGCAGGGTGGTCCTATACTGATTAAGTATACAGTAGCAGCAACACTGTAGAGTGGGCCTATACTGATTAAGTATATAGTAGGAGTGAATTTACAGAGTGGTCCTATACTAATTATGTATATAGTAGGAGTGACATTGCAGGGTGGTCCTATACTGATTAAGTATACAGTAGCAGCGACATTGTAGAGTGGGACTATACTGATTAAGTATATAGTACGAGTGACATTGCAGGGTGGGCCTATAATGATTAAGTATATAGTAGGAGTGACATTGCATAGTGGGCCTATACTGATAAAGTATATAGTAGGAGTGACATTGCAGAGTGGGCCTATACTGATTAAGTATATAGCAGGAGCGACATTGTAAAGTGGGCCTATACTGATAAGGTATATAGAAGGAACAACATTGTAGAGTGGCCCTATACTGATTAAGTATATAGTAAGAGCAGCATTGCAGAGTGGTCCTATACTGATAAAGTATATAGTAGGAGCGACATTGCAGAGTGGTCCTTTACTGATTAAGTATATAGTAGGAGTGACATTGCAGAGTGAGCCTATACTGATTAAATATACAGTAGGAGCTACACTGCAGAGTGGTCCTTTACTGATTAAGTATATAGTAGGAGTGACATTGCAGAGTGGGCCTATACTGATTAAGTATATCGTAGGAGTGACATTGCAGATTGGGCCTATACTGATTAAGTATATAGTAGGAGCGACATTGCAGAGTGGTCCTATACTGATTAAGTATATAGTAGGAGCGACATTGCAAAGTGGTCCTATACTGATTAAGTATATAGTAGGAGTGACATTGCAGGGTGGGCCTATACTGATTAAGTATATAGCAGGAGCGACATTGCAGAGTGGTCCTATACTGATTAAGTATATAGTAGGAGTGACATTGCAGAGTGGGCCTATACTGATTAAGTATATAGTAGGAGCAACATTGCAGAGTGGGCCTATACTGATTAAGTATATAGTAGGAGCAAAATTGCAGAGTGGTCCTATACTGATGATGTATATAGTAGGAGTGACATTGCAGAGTGGTCCTATACTGATTAAGTATATAGTAGGACCGACATTGCAGGGTGGGCCTATAGTGATTAAGTATATAGAAGGAGCAACATTGCAGAGTGAGCTTATACTGATTAAGTATATAGTAAGTGCTACATTGCAGAGTGAGCCTATACTGATTAAGTATATACTAAGTGCAACATTGCAGAGTGAGCCTATTCTGATCAAGTATATAGTACGCACAACATTGGAGAGTGAGCCTATACTGATAAAGTAAATATTAAGTGCGACATTGTAGAGTGAGCATATTCTGATTAAGTGTATAGTACGCACAACATTACAGAGTGATCCTATTCTGATTAAGTATATAGTAAGTGCAACATTGCAGAGTGGGCCTATACTGATTAAGTATATAGTAGGACCAACATTGTAGAGTGGGTTTATAGAGATTAAGTGTATAGTACGCACAACATTTCAGAGTGAGCCTATACTGTTTAAGTAAATAGTAAGTGCGACATTGCAGAGTGAGCCTATTCTGATTAAGTATATAGTAAGTGTGACATTGCAGAGTGGTCCTATACTGATTAAGTATATAGTAGGAGCGACATTGCAGAGTGGTCCTATACTGATTAAGTATATAGTAGGACCAACATTGCAGAGTGAGCCTATACTGATTACGTATATAGTAGGACCAACATTGTAGAGTGGGCCTATAGTGATTAAGTATATAGTACGCAGAACATTGCAGAGTAAGCCTATACTGATTAAGTATATAGTACGCACAGAACTGCAGAGTGAGCCTATTTTGATTAAGTATATAGTACGCACAACATTGCAGAGTGAAACAATACTGATTAAGTAAATAGTAAGTGTGACATTGCAGAGTGAGCCTATTCTGATTAAGTGTATAGTACACACAACATTGCAGAGTGAGCCTATTCTGATTAAATGTATAGTACGCACACCATTGCAGAGTAAGCCTATACTGATTAAGTAAATAGTAAGTGCGACATTGCAGAGTGAGGCTATACTCATTAAGTATATAGTAGGACCAACATTGCAGAGTGAACCTATACTGATTAAGTGAATAGTAAGTGTGACACTGCGGAGTGGGCCTATACTGATTAAGTATATAATAGGACCAACATTGTAGCGTGGACCTATAGTGATTAAGTATATAGTATGCACAACATTGCAGAGTGAGCCTATACAGATTAAGTAAATAGTAAGTGCGACATTGCATAGTGAGTATTTTCTGATTAAGTATATAGTACTCACCACATTGCAGAGTGAGCCTATACTGATTAAGTATATAGTACGCACCACATTGCAGAGTGAGCCTATACTGATTAAGTATATAGTAGGACCAACATTGTAGAGTGGGCCTATAGTGATTAAGTATATAGTACGCATGTCATTGCAGAGTGAGCCTATACTGATTAAGTTAATAGTAAGTGCGACAATACAGAGTGACCCTATTCTGATTAAGTATATAGTACGCACAACATTGCAGAGTGAGTCTATACTGATTAAGTAAATGGTAAGTGCGACATTGCAGAGTGGTCCTATACTGATTAAGTATATAGTACGCACGACATTGCAGAGTGAGCCAATACTGATTAAGTATTAGTAAGTGCAACATTGCAGTGGAGGCCTATACTGATTAAGTATATAGTAGGAGTGACATTGCAGAGTGGGCCTATACTGATTACGTATGTAGTAAGAGTGATATTGTCGAGTTGGCCTGTCCTGATTAACTGTATACCTGGAGCGACTTTGTGAGTAGATGCTGGGGATTCTCATATACAATACTGCTGTTATTACTGGCAGAACAGTTAGTGTTGCTCTATAATCTCATGTATATACTAAAATGCAAGAGCTGTTTACTGAAACAACAAAAGCATGCCAGAAATCTAACAATGGTCATGGTGAGGGTTGCAGCATTATACTTGTAAAGACAAACAAATATAATTTTCACGGCCCTGCATAAAACATATTTACATTCCGGTAACTATGTTTTGACTTAGTGTTACAAATCTTTGTCTGGTCACTGCAGGCATGATGTGTTGTGTGACTCCAAATTTCACAAATGCAAAATGTGGTGAGTGAAATCCGAGGTGATTATTTTTGGTAGAATTCAAGGGACACAGTGTCCTGCCAGTGGACTGTGTTGCTCTCTGTCCCAAGCATGAAGGAGGTGCTTTATGTTTTGGTTTGCCTTTGCATTTTGCCTTTTTGAATTCAGCTGTCATTCTTCAAAGGTATTTGAAATTACTCTCCTATACCTTTTTTACAACATTGTTTTTAAAATACATAATATTAAATAATTGCATGGTCAGTACAACATTTCACAGAAGTATAAAGTTACGACTTTATATGTAATTATTGATATACCTTGCTGGGTCAGTCACACTGGTCTAAATTTAGAGATCTCTACTATACCTTCATTTTCAATTACAAACCTCTGGGCATTCTTGATAGACTTGCCCACATATTTTCTCTTCCTTCTCCTCAGAAGACAATTTGGAGGAGGATGTGTTTGACTATATAACTGTCATGTTTGTTTTTTATGCTTTTTTTGAGAGAATACACTTCATTATGATGACAATTGTCAGCGAATTAAATGTCTAAGCACATGTCACTGTTGCACTACTGGGGTATGTATGCTGCTTAATGTTTACCTGTCCTAAATTTTATTTTGGATAAGCTACTTGAAAAGTATGGGTAAGGGTTCCTGAGCTCTTAACAGACATTAATTCTCTAACTAGCCTGTTGTTGACTATGTCCACCATTTATATGCTGGAGACATTCCTTATCTGTATTCTGTTCTCTATAAATAAAAATGGGGTCAAATTTTCATTAATGTTTCTCATTTACTTGGTGAAATGAAGACAGATGTATTTTTACATATAATACTTTTTAACTATATAGTTTAAATAGTGAGTTATAAATGAAATATGCATACTAATTCAATTATTTATTTATACAAGAATTTATAAATAAAATATGCTTACTAATTTATTTGCCTCTAGGAAAAGATAGTTTATGGAATATATATATATATATATATTTAAAACTCACTCATTCCTATAGCTAAAGAAATATATTTGTGTGCTTTATACCACTGTGTATGCTCAAACAACAATATGTCTGAGGCTTTCTAAATAATTCTGCATTTTTATACTTCATTTCCTGGGTATTCTAGAAAAGTTTATTTCTTTTTCATAAAAGAAAGAAAAAGAAAAAAGATGAAAAATGATGAAATCACTCCAACTGTGAGAATAAACAAAAGTCACATGCATTGAAAGGTTAAAAAGTCACATGATACATCAGGTGATCACAGTATTAATTAACGAACAATACCCCTAAATATCAGATGATTTTAAAAGGATAAAAAGTCTCATGATACATCAGGTGATCACAGCATTAATGAACTAGACCCTGAACACTAATAATTGCGATAAGGTGATGACTAGGAAATTAGCAAATTCTGTTGATTCTGGAAGTATCAAAATTCTAACAGAGCTTTCTGTGGCGATCAGTATAGTTGGTGATAACCCTAAATTTACATTCAAAAGAGACATGTTGTTATAAGATCCTCTACAGAAAAATTGTCAAACAGGTGAAAATTCAAATAAAAGCCTGTAGGAGTTGCAATCAATGTTATTTTTATAACCATTTTGAATGTATTATTATTATTATTATTATTATTATTATTATTATTATTATTATTATTAAATATAGAAGCTACAATATTCCATTAATTTTTGCTTAAGGCAACATAACACACATTATAAGAACTGCAAGAAAACTTTCTAAGAGCATATACAAAAATGTATATGCTATCAAAACAAGGACATTATTAATCAGCTGCATAAACATTCTCTGGAATGTAAGGACTCTTCTTTCAGATTTTGTGTTATTGATACATTTAGTTACCTCTTTGGTATATAATGGAGAACTGATGGGCTGACATCAATACATCTGCAGGTTAAAATGAATGCCTGTATTAAATCAGGTTTTAATGATATCAAAAGTTTTTTTTTCTAAAGAGAATGGGTGTAGGTCATTAATATTGTGATCATGTGACTTTTTGACCTCTTAAAAACATATGATTTTTAAGGGGTCTAGTTCATTAATGCTATGATCACCTGATGTATCATGTAACTTTAACTTCATAAAAACATGCAACTTTGGTTTTTACTCCCAGTCTGATGATGTCCCCATGAGTAGGATGAAGGCATTTTAAAGTTGAAGTGATTTTAATTATTATTTTTAAAAAGATTCACTATCATTTGCACTTTTATTGCTTTTTGGATTCTTTGACTGGCTTGTCACTAGTATTTTTTTTTATATTATACCACTTCCAAGCCTTTCTGGACAAGTTTTTTTTTTTTTTTCATTGATAGGTTCATGATGCATTGAGTGGCTGGTGTATACATGTTCAGATTTGACTGTTTCACTCTTGTTTTAACCTTGAAGGCTGTGCCAAGATGTTACTTCATTTGATCATTTTTATGAGATTACTAAAGGCTTATATTCTTTATCTTGTTTTCACCTCTTTATTTTTGTATTACATAACAGAAAACAAAATTGGCCATATTGCATTTGTGTATTATAAAACAAAAAATAAATATGGACATTTCTACATTTTGGGCTGTCCTGAATCTACAGAGAATGTTTGCATATACAGTTTCACATCTCTCTGAAAATTAAAAAGGCTAAATTGCAGTTTTAGTCAATTTTCATAGGTTTATAAATGATATGCAGTCAGGGTACTTAATATATCTGTGATGTGTTGTATTATATAAAAGCATTGTCTGTATAATATAGTATATCTAGCCAGCTTCTTTTTTAAGTTTGTAGATTCCAGAACAGATCTTAGTGGATGTGAATATTACATGTGGCATTTCATTCTGCCTCTATCAGTCATGATACATAATGTGTTGGGCTATGCCTAATACACAAGAAAATACTCAGATTTAATCAGCATATTTAAAAGTTGCAGGACAGGATTTGAAAGCCACAGTATGGTATGCAGTGAAAGTGACGTAATTTTTGCAGTCATTTTTAGAAACCATGTTGTCTTGGCATGCTCTGAGCTCATTCCCTCAGCCAGTGTTTACATTGTTTAACCTGTTTCCCAGCATACCATTCATCACCTTCCCCTATAACTCTGATTTCCATGGATTTTCCAGATTTTGACTTAAGTTTTAGCTCTGTCCTACCTAATCCCTCCAAAACTGCTGACGTTTGGAGAAAAAGTGGTGAATTATACTTAATAAATGATGACAATAATTATTGAATTCTTTTACCTCAGAAAATGTATATTAAGTCCCATTATCTTATTTTATCAATGTCTTAACTTACTAGCACTAATATTTTAAAAATGTCCCTGATTATTTTTGGGTTTTTCCCTGATTCTCTTGAGATTTATCCCTGATTCGTTGAGAGCTATGCGGCTTCCCTCTGACAGAAGAACGTAGGACTCACACTGGGTGATGTGCACTCATGTATAAAGCACAGAAAACTGAATGCACCAGGCAGACTAAGTATTTGCTTTCCTTATGAAAGGAAAGCAGAGATGTCTTTTAACAAACCAATCCTTTACAAGTCGTTAGCCACTCACATTGTTTCCTGTAATGGTAAGTACAACAAGATTTTAACGGGGTAGGCTATGCATATTGAATAACTCAATGTCTAGGTTTCAAAAAAGAAAACCTTAAAAATCTACTGGTGGGAAGCTAAAGCCCTGCCATTTTTTACCCAACACACAAGTTCTCTAAGCCTACATGCATCCTTGGGGCTGGTTTCCTTGGTAACAAAAGACAAGTAACAGTCTAGGATTTGGGAGAGGGTGTACTTATTCTGGCCAGTACTTACTTCAGTACTGTATGACTTCAGAACTAAGAACACAGGAACATACTAGGGAAGTGATCACGGGGACCATTAAGATGTCTAGCAGGAAGTTTCTTTACTCACCAGTGGGAGTGGGGATCCTTGAGCAGCCTATCTGTCCCTGTAGGAAGTGACCTCAGCACAAGAAGCTGTAGTAATTGGTTGTTTTGGACCATTTCTAGCTCTTTTGTAGTTCACTGTTTAAAATCCGCCTCTGGGCATTTTTTTCTGGCTATACTGCTCAGACAAGCTCCTCGTGGTTCTGCAGAGTGGTCCTAGCAGCAGGGAACTCAGAAAAGCAACTACTTTCTGGATTTAAGTATCTTTGCTTTTTTTCACTTGGAATAGCTTCTGTAGCTTACCCTGAACTAGCTTGAACTGTTTTTTAACTGTTTGCTGCATTATTTTAAAATCTGCACTTAAAGTTACATTTTAATCAAATTTGATCGAAAGTTTGTTTGTTTGTTTGTTTAATTTAACTGTGGAGGCTGCCCACTAAAGTGTGCTAGCCTGTGTATCTAATTTATCACTGTTCCTGCATTGTCTGTGTGTTTCTACCAAAAAAACAAACAAACAAAAAAATAATCCTTGTTTTCCCGCCTCTCCTCGACTAGTTTAGACCAGTTTACAGGCATTGCTGTATTCTGGGCTGTGATGTAGTTCCTGTGTTGTCCATTACCTTACTTGGATAGAAGGAAGTTTCTTTGCTCACCAGTGGGAGTGGGGAGCCTTGAGCAGCCTATCTGTCCCTGTAGGAAGTGACCTCAGCACAAGAAGCTGTAGTAATTGGTTGTTTTGGACCATTTCTAGCTCTTTTGTAGTTCACTGTTTAAAATCCACATTTGCACGGCTTTGCGCGGTTGTGCGCATAGCGCAGCGCCAGTTAAACAAGGTTAAACTTCTTCTGGCTCCGCCAGGTCTGCTCTTCAAATTTTCCCTTAAGGAAGCTCTACTCTTAGTATAACCAGACTACTGACTGTATTATAAGCCTAGCACTTGTTCTCAATACTTCTCTACTAAGTAAGCACTCTCGTACTAAGTAAAGCACTACATCTACTTACCACCCCTGTGAATACCCACCTCCCTTAAAGGTATACCACTCCCTTATACTGTTCTAGCATGTCGAGTGGTAGATTACTGGTGTCGTCTCCAATTCAGCTGGTCAATCTGGGTATCTTGAGACAATGCTACAATTGTCTCATGTACACAGACAACCCTCTCCTCCTCCCAACAAACACAAATACATGTGAGAGATGCAACTATATATCCAAACTGGAGGCTGAACTCTCTCAACTCAGGGCTGGCATGACCAGACAGGAGGAGATGGCAACCACACACACAACAATCCCAGTCCCACATAGACCTACCACAACTGCAAACCAAACACATAAAAACACAAAGACATACTCAGAGGCTCTAATAAAAACTTACCAAAACAACAGAGGCTCCCAAAGCAGACATCCAAAAATCCACCACCTCAAAACAAAACACATGCAACACATACTTCAATAAATCAGTGTGTCAACCAATTACAGCCCTTAAGGCCAAACACCTTGCCTGATACACTAGTAATAGGTGACTCTATAGTCAGACACACTGATGTCCCGCTGACCAGGCTGAACAAGGAGAAGGTGACTGTGAGCTGTCTATCGGGAGCTAGGATCCGCCACATAACACACGCACTCAAGTCACTCCAAAGCAAGTACAAATATGACTCCGTCATTGTCCATGCTGGTGTGAATGACCTGAGACGTACCTCCCTGGACTACATGAAAAGAGACATAGAGGAGCTCTCCGAGTTATGTAGTCCAGGCTGGTATGACCCTGACCCTGAGCAGCATCTTGCCCTCACCAAGAATGATACCACAATACAAAGACAAGATGATCAGCTTTAACAATTGGCTCAAGTACTGGTGTCATTCTAAGGGGATCCAATGTCTGTCTGCCAGGGATGACATGTTGGACAAGCCACGCTGCTTCGCAAGGGATGGCTTACACCTGTCACCACAGGGCTTCCGGATATCGGCTAAGGCTCTTGCCACCCCCATAGTGCCTTTTTTAGGCAAGGCTCAAAAGACAAACCCACCTCCTTAGAAAACAAAAATGGAAAAAAACTAAGGGTAATGCTGCTCAACGCCAGAAGTCTAAATCTCAAGATGCAGGCACTTGATGCACTCCTCAGCATGGAGAACATCGACGTCTGTGCAGTAACTGAAACCTGGTTCAATGCTCCTGAGAGCACCCCAGCGCTACCAAGCTATACCTCGTATCATGCTTTTCGGCCCCAAAACCCGGGCCGAACCACAAAGGGGGGGAGTGTCCATATTCATCAAGGACACCCACACCTCCAGGTTAGTAGCAACACATGAAGCATCAGAGACCATACAGGTGCAACTAACCATAGGCAAAACTGCTATACAACTGGTAGGATGTTACAGACCACCCTCCCAATCTCAAGAACCCCACTCAGCCTTCCTGAAGACATTGGAGGATATGAATGTATCACAAAATACCATCATACTGGGAGACTTCAACTACCCAAACATAGATTGGGTACATTATTCTAGCCCTAATACCCTAGCCCAAAGGTTCTTGGAATTCATAAATTCAAATGCACTGGAACAACTGGTCACCTCTCCCACTAGGGGAGATAATATACTAGACCTGATCATCAAAAACATGGGGACAAAATGCTCCACACCGGAAGAATACCCCTCACTAGTGAGATCTGACCACAAACTAATCACCCTGGATATACATATCCCACCTCCACCGCCAGCACAAAAGACCACAGTGAAAAACTTCTCAAAAGCAGACTTCACTCTTCTTAAGACTGAGATGGTATCCTTTAAGCCCACTCTGCCAGTGGATACCACATCCCACAATGCCGAATCCTTCACAAATGCTTTCTATGGACATCTCCAAGAATGCATGGATCATGCAATCCCAAACAAATCCAAGTCCCTCTCCACCAAAGGTAAACATCCTGTCTGGTGGACCTCAGCCATAAACAAATTGTATAACAAAAGAAGGAAGCTACTGTACGTCAGAGCGAAATCCCATGAAGGGAAGACATCTCTGATCAACATTAGCAGGAAACTACGTTCTCTCATAAAAACATCCAAGGCCAACTTTGAGAGAAAAATCGCTAAGGACACTAAAGATAACCACAAAGCCTTCTTCAGCTATGTTAGAAACCTGGGCAGAAACCCTCAGATATGCTCAAAGTTGGTTCAAAACAACAAAAAATACACTGAACCCACAGATATTGCCAATATTCTGGCTGACAGGTTCAGTGCAAATTTCTCCCCTCCTTCACCCCCAAAAGAAGAAATACTTATCCCAGCTGAATGTAATCTCCCTGTCATCTCAGATGTCCAAGTGAGAACCGCCCTAAACAAAGCAAAAAACACAGCGTCAATGGGACCTGACGGTATCCCGGGTTGCATGTTACGTGAACTCCAAGAGGAGCTAAACCCACACATAAAAATGCTATTTAACCTTAGCCTTACTTCGGGATATGTACCTGAACACTGGCGTACAGCAACAGTTGTCCCACTCCACAAGGGGGGTGCCTCTACAGACCCTGGAAACTACCACCCCATAAGCTTAACCAGCCTGGTCTGCAAAGCTATGGAACGAATCATTATGGAACTCATAAACAGAGACATAGGGGACCTACAGACACTTGACCCCACCCAGTTCGGCTTTGTAAAGGGCAGATCCTGCCTTTTAAACCTGGTTGACTTTTTCAAAACAGTCACTAGAGCCATTGATGAAGGCAAAGCAGTCCATACAGCATACCTGGACTTGGCTAAGGCCTTCGACACAATACCCCACTCAGGCATCATAGATAAGCTCAACAGCTTAAAAGTAAACCCTTATGTTACTAGATGGGTTGCAAACTGGCTAAAGGACAGAACCCATAAAGTTAAAATCGCTGGAGCAATGTCAGACTCAAAGCCAGTCACAAGTGGTGTCCCACAGGGATCTGTCCTGGGACCCCTCTTGTTCGGCATTTACTTCTCAGATGTTAAAGCAAACATGGGAGGGCTGTGGCTGACAAAGTTTGCAGATGACTGCAAACTAGGCGCCATAGTCGATACACCAGCAGACACACACATCCTACAAAAAGGCCTCACAGAAACGGACAACTGGTGCCAGAGTCATGGCCTTAAACTAAATGCCAAAAAATGTATAGTCATCCCCGTTGGGAAAAACAAAGTACCCACAAATTATCACATAGACAGCAACCCACTGAGTATGGAAAAAGTAATCAGAGACCTAGGGACCCAAGTCAACAGCGACCTCTCATTTGACACCCACGTTGCCAAAGTGGTTAGAAAAACATTCTACCTTGCACACCTCATCATGAAGGGATTCACATCCAGATCCAAGGATGTCATTGGACCCCTATATTCCTCCCTCATCACACCCATGATTGAGTACAATGCCCCATTTGGTATGTACCTCACCCGGCATTTGCAACAGCTGGAGAGACCGCAAAAGTACCTCACCAAGAGGATCAAGGGTCTCCAACATATGTCTTATTCTGCCAGACTAAAGAAACTTCAGCTCTATTCAGTAACATACCACCTGCTCAGAGGTGATCTCTGCCTGACGTACAAGGCCATGTCAAAGCAGGATCTGATGGACATGCTCCTCCTCAAAAAATCCAAATCCATCAGGACCACGAGAGCTAAAGACTTAAACCTCGGCACAAGTATGAATAGGACATGCTGGAGGGATAGATTCATAACCCAGAGGCTTCCCATACTTTGGTACAAGATCCCAGTTCGTATTAGGCAGAGCCCCTCACTGACTCTCTTCAAGAGAAATCTTGATGAGTGGATGGGAGATCGTAAGTTTACCCCAGGGGTCACATCTGTGTCACTGCTAGACAGGGGCACAATAAACTAATTCTGTTATATAAGGGGACCTTCATTGTGTCACTACTAGACAGAGGCACAGTATTCTAAATTTATTCTCTACATTTTTTGTACCATTTCATGGGGTGGCAAAAGCCACATCACTATGGCTAGGCTTACAAATGCCCCAGGGCAGATAGCCTAGTACTATACTATGAAACTATGAAACTATAAATATACTAGTACCAAAAAAGTTAAACACTGCACTCTGCAAAACCTATAACCAAGCAATGAGTGCAAGGAATGAAACAGGCACCACACACGATGCTTTCAGCATTTATTATAAAACAATAAAAAGAAGGATTAAGCAGTTTCATCCCTTAACAGAGACTTTATCAGAATACTCACACCAGTAATTCATTTATTTGAATATAAGGAACTGATTTGGCAGCTTAGATTAAATGCTGTGATGCCCCCAGGGCATGATGAAAGCATTTTGATTCAACCAGTGCTTAAGCTACTGGCTACTAAATTATAAATTATAATCAAAAACAAAAATAATTGTTTTTAAAAGGAATTATTTTATAAGGAATCCTCATCTGTTTGATTTTTTATTAACTCAGTTTGTTCTGACAATGAATTATTTTTGCAATTATTTATTTTCTGGTATGAATATACTAATTTGCTTAAATATCTTTTTTAAGGTCATCACTCTCTCCTTTTCTTTTTAATCACTCTCTCCTTTTCTTTTTAATCACTCTCTCCTTTTCTTTTTAATTTATTTCTTGAACCATTTCTCTTATACATTACTCAAAACACATACCACAATATACCAAAAATTCTTAACACGCAAGTAGCACTATCTGCGTTTGCTGATGATTTAAATCTTTATTTTCAACTTCCTAACTCAGATTTGCCTAAAATCACAAACGCCATCACTTTTTTTTCCTAATGCCTCTGGATACCAAGTTAACAATAAAAAATCCCTCATTTTCCCAATTAACCCTGAGTCCCACAAACCCTTCTTTTTTCCTGAATCTTCATTTCGTATATCTTATACTCTTAAATACCTTGGCATCAATTTTGAACATAATCAAGCTTCTATGCTTCAAAATAATCTGCTAAAATCATGGTCCACCATATGTCAGGATTTGCAAAGATGGAAGCTACTGAAATTAACATTTCTCTCTAAAGTAGCCATTGTAAAAATGAATATTTTACCCAGACTTCTATATCAATTTAGTGTGACAAATATAATGATATCAAACAATCTTTTCTCACAAATCGATAAAGTCCTAGCAAAATTCATTTGGTTTCCTAAGAACGTTAGGATTTCCTTCTCCAGATTAAGTCTACCCAAGGAGAAAGGTGGGGTCGGCCTTCCAAATTTCCATCTGTACTACGTGATCATTTGCTCTAATAAACTATGGTCCATCGCAAACTTGAATTGCATAGCTCATGCCCACCACCCAGCGTGGCTTAAGATGTGGCACAGACATATTCTCTCTAACAAAATTAACCCCAAGGCTATTCCCTTCCTATCACCCACCTCTTTGAATAGCTCAAAATTATCCCCCCTATTGAAATTCAAAGTAAAACTATTTCAAAAACTGATTAAAGACATCAATCTTCAACCTACCTTCCTTCTTCTTCAACCACTACACCTCAATCCAAACCTTAAAATTAATAACAAGTTGATAGACCTTACTGAGTTTCCTCTCATCAAAGACCTTAAAGTATGGGATATTATCAAGCATAATTCTTTATCTCTTGTCGAACTACGACTAATTCTTAAGGTCAATATCAAATATACGGTCATTCTTCGCCAATTAAGAGATCTTACAACTTTGTTAACTAATAATTCTCTCCCTGATTCACAGGCAGTTGACAAACTAAACCTAATCATTTCTACAATTTCTAATAATGAAAAAACAGTCTCCTCATCATACAAATTACTAGCCCCATTACTTTACAAGGATAACTGCCTTTTTTCCAAATACTGGGACAATCAAAACCCTCCTATTACAGAGGACCAAAAACTACTAGCTATAAAAACTACGCTAGAACTATCCCCCTTCAAAAAACTCTTATACACTCAATTGATGTTAAACAACAACTCCTACTATACCCCTGTAATAATTAACAAATTTAATTCTAATAGTTCTCCTATCTGCACATGCTGCCCTGCAGTGAGAGCTGATTTACTACATATCATGTGGCACTGCAATCATTCCTATAAACTATGGTGTTCACTTAAAGTGCGTCTTAAAAAAATGGGTTACTACAATTCTACCCTTTCATGGGAAACGGCTATTCTAAACATCCCCCCTCCTAATTTGCCTAAATTGCATCTCCATATTTTAATAACATTATGTTCTCTCATAAAACTATACATCACTTATAACTGGTTAGATCGTACCAAATTGTCTTGGTCTGGTTTTAAGGTTATGGCTATCAAATATATCTCTGCCCAGAAGTTCATTATAAATGGACCTAAAAAGAAAGCCTACTTCAGCAAACTTTGGAAAAGCCTGTTTGAGGTAACTATGTGTGATTAAACTTTGGTCAATACAAATATCCTTCATACTCTCTACCTATATTTAAGGGATTTGTCTCTCCTATGGTAGGTTACTAATGGGGCTGCTTACATTCAGTCTTTTATCTAATGACACTGTCTATATTTTTAGTTATGGTAGCATTGTAAATATTGTATTTTTTTTTTTTTTTTTTAGGTTATAGTTGTTAGTTAGTGTACTATGCATACTCCACTTTATGTTTACTGTCCTCCTTCTCCAATGTATATCTGTTCTCATGGCCTTTTTGGCCTATTAATAATATTGTAGACATTATCCAATTATTATTTGTGTAAATTTCATTGTCTGTACTTTCACATGTATGCATGGTTTATATTATGAAAAATAAAGAATTATTTGAAAAAAAAATCTTTTTTAAGGTCAAGGGAGCACATTCATGTATATCAGGGTATTCTGTTGAAGTATCTATTGAGAGGCAAATGTATTTAATCCTTCTTTTTATTGTTTTTAATAAACAATGGACGCATCATGTGTGATGACTAGCCATATGCACATTTAAGCAGACAGACTTAAAAAGTTTTTGCCACCTATTGCATGCACATAACAGTGCTTAACGAGAATTCCAAATCAAGCAAAGCTGTGCATAATAATGCTGGTGTAAATCTGTGTCCACACTCCAGTCATCAAGACTATCCTTAAAGGTAGTCAAAGTACTCCTTTGTTTGACCTGTAGTGGTAACTTATTCCATAGGTTAAGAATACATTGAGTTAAGAACCTATCTTTCCGGTGAGTCCTCTTTATTTGTTAATGTCGATTTAATTTTTTGAGTGGTTTTGTGAATAAATTGTTTCAGTTATATGGCTTCTAAATGCCCACAACTTTTTACTTTTAAAGTCTTTATGACTACATTCATGCCAATAAGCCAAACAAAAGTTAAATTATCCTAGTTCTGACATGGCTTGATTACTGAAAATATCTGTAAATGTGATATTTGTTTCTCATATTCTTGTACATTTGAAATTCTTGTTTTCTTTTATCTTAATATCTACCTGTTTGACTATCCTTATTATACTCCTTTGGAATGTTTTTGTTTGTATTCTCAACATTTTTCTGTTATGTCCTATTGATATGCAGTTTTCCTCCGTATAGTTTTCATCATTTTATTTTTTTTTTCAGAAATATATTTTTTATTATTTCAAATAAAACAATGTGTTAATCTCTGTATGTCTAGTGTATCTTATATGATAACACATGCATTATATCTAATGTGGCTACTCTGTTAATAAATGCAAATAAAAGGAAAAACAGTAATCATTGTTTGTAGTACATATGAACAGAAATGTGAATACAGTGTTCCCTTGTTGTAGTTTTCATCACAAGAATGCATTTTATTTGAAAGGCCAAGGGTTTTATTTATGCATTCCTACTTTTGGTGAGAGAAGTGGGTATCATACAAATGTCAGCAGAAGACAGCAATGACACGATTTAATCAGTCTAGAACACCTGGTGTACATTCATTTGAGTCAGAGAGTAGCGTTAGTTCATGGCATCTGCCATTTAAAATGATTTAGCTTTCTGTCTCGCCTCTACATTTGTCTTCTCCTTCCCTTTTTTGCATAGGCCTACACAGAATTGTCTATTCTTGAAATTACTGCTTTATACTGTCACCTTCCCTAACCTCCTCACATTTAAGAAAAGTTTATTTTTCTACAAACATTCAGCTTAAGAAATAACCACACCATTTTAGCTCATGTCCCTCTACAGCTATAACAATGCTGCCTTTAGAAGACTTTTCCTGATTCCTAGCATATAGTGTATAGATTTATGGTGTTAATATCACTTCAGCAGCTATCAAAACTATGGATTCTAAGAGCTGCAGTCTGAAAAGCATACATACCTGAATATCCTGAGTGTGCATAGCTACACTGCTGACTCTTCACCTGTTTATGTCCCTGCATACCTCAAAAACTTCCTTATATCCACCATCCCTTCTCACAGTCAATTCCATGGGTCCATAAACCTCTCTGTGAAGAAGTCCTTTTACAACTTAAGAAATAGTTGGTCCCTCCAATCTGCTCCTTGTGCCCCTCCTCAACATTTTGCCTGTTCAAAGCAAATCCTTCATATCCCCCAAACATTAACTTCCATATTCTTATAACGGCCTTATGTCTCTCCTGGTCTACACAGAGCAGACCTCTATGTTCTCTAACCTTTGATCATGTAATTTCCCATCCTTTCCACCCAATGATGGGTTGCCTTTGCATCAACCTCATATCCTTTTCCTTATATAGTTTCTAGAACTGTCCACAGCTACCTCATTTGGAGATAAGAAAGAGTAAAATGGTTGTGCTCAATATCTGAGGCTCTGTGTTTGAGTCATTCTTCCTCCAAAATCAAGCTTCACGCTATTAACATATGGTCACTGATGACGTTTTTTTTTCCTTGTCCAGAATACAGACAATGCTGTGCTACTGTATTCCTTGGCATATGTGTCTGAATTTATCTGGGATCTGGGAATATGAAGTACTAATGAAAGCATTTAAGACTGAATTTGTCGTCTGTGTTCATATAAAATCTGAACAAAGACAGAATATCCTATCCACATTATGGTTTCTACACATTGTAGGGAACCGTACCTCCCAACTTCTTAGTGCAATAAATCTGGGCAAAGATTAAAATAATGGAGTTACAAAGGCCCAAACATAGGGACACATTTTTATATTGCTCTTATAAAACGTAAGACAGTTGCTAAAATAACAGGGTTTGTGTTAGCATGCATTCCAAAGATTTGTGTCTGGAGCATTTCTCCCTTGGCCTCCACTGAAAATAGGCTCTGTCCTAGGCAGACTTTCCCAGTCAACTAATGTTAAATAAATTAAATAAAATAAATAAATGAAGTCTGAAACTCAGATGCCTGCCATTATTTAGTGATGTCAATACTCTGTGACTTGCCAGGAAACTGCAAATATAATAAGGAACTGACCAAACATATGAGGCAAAAATCTGGATCGTTGAAAAGTATGTGGGGAACAGCTCATGTCATTATCTACCACATAAAGGAGAAGATAGGTTCTGTGAAAATTTAACAATATCTTCAGGTATGAAGCCAAGCTCTAGCCTGTAAATTGTTAGTTGGCTAGAAGTGCACAAAGATAAAATCTAACAATATCTTCAAGCATGAAGCCAACCTCTAGCCTGTAAATTGTTAGCTGGTAGGACTGCACAAAAATACCCACCCCCCAGCATTTGTTGATATTCTGAAGACACTTACTGATCCTTAGAACAACAAAAAATTAAGAGTGATTAGGAGGAAAGATTACTAACATTGAAATGGGTGCATCTTGGAGTATTCCCCTTCTCCAAGGTATAGCAATTGCAGAGATGGTATGTATATATTTAAATTTTGTACGTGGTTTGGTTGTGGTGGAATGCCAAATCACAATGGGGTATACAGCACTCCCACCCCCTGCAAAGATGTTTTAAAAGGTATAATAGCAAATTTTGGAATTGACTGCGGTGGTAGTGCTGCGGTAGCATTGTCGCCTTACAGTAAGATGTTGTCTTGTTCGATTCTCAGCTAGAGCATCTTCTGTGTGGAGACATGCATGAATGGGCGTACCTTCTTTGAAGGTTGTGCATCAGGGCTGGCAACTTGGCAGGTAAAAATCTACTGCCAATCATTAGCAGACCGGAGTTCTGCTGTGGCGACCCCTAACCGGGAAAAGCCGAAAGACACAGCAACAACTATTTTTTTGCATAAATTTCACTCTTACATTTCATAAGTCTCAGGATGCATGGTATTTGGTTTGCACTTCCAATAGGTAACCAACCTTATCCTAACAGAAGGCTCAAAGCCCTTACTTGGGCACACTTCGGAGCAGTTTTTGCTATAAGCAGCTTCTTGTACTTCTCATACTGTCGCACAGTGTTAGATCTATATGTTCCTTCTACTTATTAAAAGGTAGAGTGAGCGGGGTTTAAGGTAGTATATAATCCTTTGTCTTTATTTGAACAAACCTGCATACTTCAGGTACAGGTCTTCTCGGCGTCCTGTTGTATTTGCAGTTCCCATATGCTTATTTTTTTCTGCCAGACTGTCCATTTGTAAATCCTATGCTGAAATATAAAATTACATACTTTTTGATATCATAAATCTTACATTTATGTAACATCACATGCATAAACATGACTTCCAAGATATATTAAGCAGTTCTTGGCTGTAACGTGCATTCCTTTTCATGATAGTCTAGTCACTTAAATGTGACTGTGGTAAGAGAAGGAACACATTTTAATAATACATAATGTGACGTATGGGATACTATGTAACGGTATTGCACCAGAGACAGTGAATTCCAGAAATATGACTGCCATCCTTTGATTGTATAAACACAGGTAAAGGTACATCTGAAACAGTGCAAACAGTTTTGAAAATAATAAAGATCAAGGGAGGTTAGACTTGTGCAAACCAGGAAACTTAGAGTTAACCAAGTGATGAACAGAAAAGACAAGCTTGACATGGGGAACAAAAAATCTGTACATCCTATATTATCTGGGGCAAGTGGGAGAGGTGGACTTGAAGAGAAGGGGCAGACAGAGTTGGACTGAATATGTAGAACAGGGTAGAGATCACGTGGGTCTGGGCAATAGTGGTTTTGGCTATTGGTGTAAGGAAGGGTTTAATTCTATAAAGAGAGCCTAGTTTTTTGTTGACAGACTTTATGGTAGTATTAATATGATCATCATAGCTAAGGTTGTTGTCTATTGTTATCCTCAGGAGACGGGTTGTAGTGTCAGGGGATATGCTAGTTCCATTGTGAGAGGTTACTGTAAAGAGAATTTCTGGTGACTTTTGAGTAGAAGCAAAGAGTAATAATTTTGTTTTTGTTGGGGTTTAGGAGGAGGTAGTGTTGCATAAACCAATTTTCAACAATATTAAATACTGTTTGGGTGAGGGTCCGGAGTGAGGTTATGGATTTGGCTAAACATATTAATGTTGAGTCATCTGCATATTGTATGCAGGTGGCTTGAGGAATTTTGGTATTTAGTTCATTAATAAACATTGAAAAGAGAAGAGGGCCCAAAATAGAACCTTGAGGTGCTCACAGGGAGGGGTATAGAAAGATGTTATCCCAAAGTACTGCTTTCTGTCTGTTGTCTAAATAAGATTTAAACCAGAGTAATGCCTGTGCATTAAGTGAATGGGCTTTTAGTATATCAATAAGCAGATGGTGGCTGACCATGTCAAAGGCTTTTGAAAGGTCAATAAATAGTGCAGAGGAAAGAGAGTTACTGTAACTAATTTTGTTTATACACTCAGAAAAGAACAGCAGGGTGGTTGTTGTGCTATGGAAAGGTCTGAAGCCATGTTGGCAGTTAGCTAGTAAGTTATTCTGGAGAAGGTGGTCACGTAGTTGTCGGTGGATGCATTTTTCCATTATTTTAGCTATTGGAGAGAGTATGGCGATTGGACAGAAGTTGGAAATCTCAGTTGACATCCCACCTTTATGTAGAGGGATGATGTGAGAGACTTTCCACATGGAAGAGATTTTGCTTTATGTAATTGTTCTGTTTATGAGTATAGAGATGGGGTTGGCAATGGTTTTAGCTGCAATTTGCAGGTATTCTGCTGCTAAACAGTCAGCAGAAGGGGTGCATGGCTTGAGTTTTTGAAGAAGGTTGCAAATGAGGGATGTAGGTACTGGTTGTATATGAAAGGAAGGAACTGGACTGATTGTGGTATTTAATGGGCACGTGCTAATAGGTGGTAATGTATTAGCTAGAGTTTGAATGGCTTCTGTAAAGTAGTTGTTAAAGGTATCAGCAATTTGCTTAGAGTTATTATGGGTGATTCCTGATGGGGCAGGAGTTTTAGAGTGCCCTGGCTGAAGTAGTTTGTTAATGCCTGACCAGAACTTTTGTGGTTTTTGTTGGTGGGTTTGCTGGAAGTGAAGGTAAAAGTTTTTTTTGTCTAGTAAAATGTCTTTTTTGGTGGCATTTCTTAACTGTTTAAAGTAATGGTGATTTGCTGGGCTTTTTGAGGCTCTCCATTTGGCCCAAATTGTATTTCTTAGGTGGATCTTTTGCCTATTTTGTTTTGTGAGCCATGGGGCAATTTTAGTTTTAATTCAGGAAGAGTGATAGGGGGCATGGTAGTCTTGGATTTGTAGGACTCTAGTATTAAAGTAGGTCACTGCTTCATCAAGTTGAAGATGATGCAGTGGTGACCAGTCACATGCGTTCAGTTCTGTTTGGAAGCTCTCTGGCTGAAAGTGTTTTATAGGGTTTTACAGTGCAGAGGTCAACTCTGTAAGGTTCAGCTGTTAGGGAACAGCTGTTCAGAAGCCTGTTTTGTAGAAATCCGCTATGCAGACACCAGCTATATAGATCCACTTATGCAGAGGCCAGCTATGAAGTAACCAGTTGTGCAAAGATCAGCTGTATTGGTCCACTTATAGTTATGACGTAATCAGCTGCATAGGACAACATATACAGAGGCCAGTTATGAAGTAACCAGCTGAGTAGGCCGACTTCTGCAAAGGCCAGATATAAAGTAACCAGCTCTGCAGAGACTAGCTGTATAGGACCACTTATGCAGATGATAGTTATGAAGGAACCACCTGTGCAGGGACCAGCTATATGGAAGCAAACTGTGCAGGAGTTAAAAAGACAGCAACTGAATGTCAGTAATAAAAGATAGGCTTTCTTCTCTCAACATCTTTCTGTCTTTTTAGTTGCCATATTACAGTACTTCTTACTTCTCACTGGAAATGTTCTACTGGCTTATGACTGTGTTAGCTTATTCTGTTTCTAGCACCTATTAGTGCACTTTCAGAGATCAGCTCAGCACTATCTGCTGCATATAACATGGGTTCCTGGCAACTTACAGTATACTGTAAGTCATAATTATATATATATATATATATATATATATATATATATATAGAGAGAGAGAGAGAGAGGGAGATAAAGCTATAGCTAGATATGTATAAGTAAAATATGCAAATTTTATATATATATATATATATATATATATATATATATATAAAAGTATATATATATATATATATGTGTGTGTATGTGTATGTTCATATACCTATATATATATATATATATTTTTAATGTATATATATATATATATATATATATATATATATATATATATATATATATATATATTTATACATATATATAGATTGACTTTATAATCTCAAAATACTGAAAGGATGAATTTCAGTATCTCGAGACCGTAAAGGCAAATCCACAAAACACTGACAGCCCAAAACCATGAAATTTGAAATACTGAACACACAGCATACACCACACCACACATACACCACAATACCCACAGTACAAAGCAAAACAACACACAAAAACATAACACCACACATCCACAAACCTACACTACAAATAAGCAGGGGGCAAGCCCCCCTGCACCTCCAAGATCGCACAAACAGAAAAAGAAAGTAAACTCACACCCAGACATTCTACAGTCCCTTACACACACACACACACACACGGGCACACACACACACACACACACACACACACACACACACACACACACACACACACACACACACACACACACACACACACACACACACACACACACACACACACACACACACACACACACATCACACATATACAAACACCAACACATTTACCACTTACACACTCATACTTTCACCTGCCCACCCTAACCCACACGTACAAATTACAAACACACTCACATACACTCAAACTCCCAACCAAACCCCTTCCAAAACATTCACTTACATTAAATTCCACCTAAATCCACACACGACACTGGACACCATCCACACAAAACACCACACGTAACGTAGCGTGAAGCCATAACCGCGAATTCGAGATATTCAAATTCATGATTATGCACTTTCACTATTTTAGAAATTCTCCTTTATGGTCTCGAGATACTGAAATTCAAGATTTCAGTATTTCAAGATTATAAAGGGAAACTATATATATATATATATATGGGTCTACCTGATAACACCGACACTCCAAAACACCGACAACGAAATAACCAACACGACAAAACTGAAAGAAACCTAAAGTTCAAAAACAGGAAACTTCACATGCCCGACAAACTACAATCGCGACAATCAACAAAACAAATACCCTTCCCAAAAAACACACACACAACACAAGCACACCAGAAGCCTTACAAACCTACACTAAATCTTACATACACAACTATCTATGCACTAGCCTTAACCCAAACCCTAACCCTAAGGTCCGTCACTATCGCACACTTACCCCACCCGCACCCTAACCCTAACTCACTTAATCTGTTCCTAACCCTTAAGTATGTCACTATCGCACATTTAACTTACCTGCACCCTAACCCTAACTCACTTAATCTGCCCCTAACCCTCAAGTCCGTCACTATCGCACACTTAACTTACCTGCACCCTAACCCTAACTCACTTAATCTGCCCCTAACCCTCAAGTCCGTCACTATCGCACACTTACCTTACCCGCACCCTAACCCTAACTCACTTAAACCGCCCCTAAACCTAAAGTCCATCACTATTGCACACCTACCTGACCCGCACCCTACCCTAACATCCATCACTATCACACACTTACCTTACCCACGCCCTGACCCTAACATCCGTCCCTATTGCACACTTACCTTAACATGTTGGTGTTCTCAGTGTCGGGATTCTCAACTTTTGATCATCTCCGTTGTCGATCTTCTGGTGTTGGTGTTCTCGTTGTTGGCGTTGTGGACTTTTGGTGTTTTCAGATAGACCCATGTATATATATTTAGACATGTATTTACATATATATATATATATATATATATATATGTTTAGACATATATCTAGATATAATTATATATAAAATAAATGAGCACAGATGCTATCAACATACACTCATACAAAAAAAAAACAAATACACTACCGACTGGCAAAAACAAAATTACTAAACTATTTAAAAAGAAACACCTGAAATCATATATAAAGGCATACTTATTATTTTTTTACCTAGGAGGCTTCATCCTCCCTTCAGTTTTTTTGCTTATATACTATTCCACAATCACTCAAACTGCTGAGGAAAAACAAACACCAAACATAATGGATCACTGCCACCGCAAAACTACACACTGCACTGACAGCAAGCCTGCATTGCTTACAACACTACATGCTGTCCACCTACGATCCTTCAGTTACAGTATCCCTGTTAACCCACCCCCCCGATTACTGCTCTACTTACATTTAATGACTGCCACCACAAAACTACACACCACACTGACTCAAATCTGCAATACTTACAACACTGCATGCTATCCACCTACGATCCTTCAGTTACAGTATCCCTGTTAACCCACCCCCCCGATTACTGCTCTACTTACATTTAATGACTGCCACCACAAAACTACACACCACACTGACTCAAATCTGCAATACTTACAACACTACATGCTGTCCACCTACGATCCTTCAGTTACAGTATCCCCGTTAACCCACCCCCCTGATTACTGCTCTGCTTACATTTAATGACTGCCACCACAAAACTGCACACCACACTGACTCAAACCTGCAATACTTACAACACTGCATGCTATCCACCTATGATCCTTCAGTTACAGTATCCCTGTTAACCTGCCCCCTAATTACTGCTTTGCTTACATTAAATCACTGACACCACAAAACTACACACCACACTGACAGGAAGCCTGCGTTACTTATAA
Source organism: Protopterus annectens (assembly GCF_019279795.1). Taxonomy (NCBI): domain Eukaryota; kingdom Metazoa; phylum Chordata; order Ceratodontiformes; family Protopteridae; genus Protopterus; species Protopterus annectens. The sequence continues at coordinate 1,780,210,170 of NC_056744.1, read as the reverse complement.
CTCTATATTCTGTCCACCTATGATCCTTCAGTTACAGTACCCCGTTAACCCTTCACAGATCACTTCTCTACTTCATGTAATCAATGCCAGAGCAGCACTCATAAAAGAAGACAGAGTAACAGCCAGACCTGCTGCTGCTGATATATAACCAAGTGAGAACAGTGGGGTAAAGAAGAAAATTCCTTACTCGCTGAATGCTGATCTCAGCAAAAAACACATGCCGCATGCAAAAAATCAATGTAAGTAAATACACTACATCCATTCAC
>NC_056744.1:1780087404-1780204904 GCF_019279795.1 Protopterus annectens | reverse complement strand
TTTACTGATCTTTGATGCGTTTGTCTTTTTCAAATATTTGTATTTTTCCTGCAAAACGTTTTATCTTCCTCTCCCAGTGAAAGACTTTTGACATTGATAAAGCTGTTTGACCAGATGTTTCATCTCCAGGCAGCAAACTTTTCCATAACGTTTGTATTATTACTTTATCTCCAACTTTTTACATTTCTTAACATTTCTCACCTAAAGGTAGGATACTTCAGTTCTGTCATATTTTGTTCTAGGAACTCAATTACTTTATTTTAATTTTCTGGTATCATTAATGCAAATGGCAAAGATAATCTATTTTTTTGGCCGCAGCAGTCTAACAGATGATTGGGGGAATGGAGGTTTAAGTCAATGCAATAATGTACTGTTCTATTCCAAAACTGCAAGATAATGATCCTCATAGCTACTGCTACAGCATTGTCTTAGTAGATGAGTCAGTATTTGCATAGTCTCCATTTATCCAATATATTGCAGGTAGTATGTAATGGGTGTTGTATGTTTAATTGCCTCTCGTGTACAAATGTGAATTGCTGGGTTTTGAACTGCAGATCATTTTCAGATATGGCAGCATCAGATACTTTCTGCCTAGAGAACACTGGATTTAATGCATTAATCACACTATCATGAACAATGGATTTAATGCATTAATCACACTATCATGAACAATGGATTTAATGCATTAATCACACTATCATGAACACTGGATTTAATGCATTAATCACACTATCATGAACACTGGATTTAATGCATTAATCACACTATCATGAACACTGGATTTAATGCATTAATCACACTATCATGAACACTGGATTTAATGCATTAATCATACTATCATGAACACTGGATTTAATGCATTAATCACACTATCATGAACACTGGATTTAATGCATTAATCACACTATCATGAATACTGGATTTAATGCATTAATCACACTATCATGAACACTGGATTTAATGCATTAACCACACTATCATGAACACTGGATTTAATGCATTAATCATACTATCATGAACACTGGATTTAATGCATTAATCACACTATCATGAACACTGGATTTAATGCATTAATCACACTATCATGAATACTGGATTTAATGCATTAATCACACTATCATGAACACTGGATTTAATGCATTAATCACACTATCATGAACACTGGATTTAATGCATTAATCATACTATCATGAACACTGGATTTAATGCATTAATCACACTATCATGAACACTGGATTTAATGCATTAATCACACTATCATGAATACTGGATTTAATGCATTAATCACACTATCATGAACACTGGATTTAATGCATTAATCACACTATCATGAACACTGGATTTAATGCATTAATCATACTATCATGAACACTGGATTTAATGCATTAATCACACTATCATGAACACTGGATTTAATGCATTAATCACACTATCATGAATACTGGATTTAATGCATTAATCACACTATCATGAACACTGGATTTAATGCATTAATCATACTATCATGCTGCCTTTGCTCTGTTTGTCCATTTGATTCTTTCATGATACTTGGAAAAAATAATCTGCACACATAAGATGCATGACTTCCTTAAACTGCAAAAATCTGTGCCCACGTTGTTCTATGGGCATCCTGGTACCGTATATGTTATAATTTCTTCCTTTAGACTGATGTTATGGTGCGAAATTCATATAAGCAGTGCTCTCTATCTAGGACGCTATTCGTGGCAAAAAAATATTATGTAGATCTTGCCCATTCATTACACTTTAATTTTCTCAGATGTACTTTATACATCCTGCCAAACATTCATTCTTCTTTGGTCAGAACTTATTTAATAAGACGGATTTTCTTTCCTTATTAATGTTTGCTTACGCTGACCTCTTGTTATAACATATTTCAGAACTACAGTTCTAAGGCTTTTTTTAACATATCTGTCTAATTATTTTACTCTTTCTTCTGTCTTTGAGGACTGCAACATGACCCAAAGATTCTCTAGTTCATTCTTTTTCTAGCAGTTCTTGCATCTATACCAAATGCATATGCTATTTGTAGGCCCTTGTCTGGTCTATATTTCACTTTCAGTCTATACTGCTGCATATTATGACATACCTGTCAACTGTCCCGATTTTTGCAGAATGTCCAGCTTTTTGCCTAATGTTTCTGGTCTGTTCCTTTAAAACGTTTTGATTTTCTGGCAAATCATTGTAAACTGAGTTCGGAAAATAATGACAGATATTTGAGTTTCACTCTTCATACCCTTCAGAAAATTCATGATAATGCAAAACCTGTTATTCTATCAATTTTCTATGTTGATAAGAGAAATACTTTACAATTGTTCCTATTCTGGTTGCTTGTTCTGCCATTATTTATGACTTTGTCCAGATTTCTTGTGCTAAGAGGCAGGGAGATATGATGTGACATCTTCTACAAGCTTATAAGTACCTTACACAAAAGATCTTTCTGAATATGCTTTACAGGGAGTTGTAGCTTATTTTACCCTGAACTCTTTTACCACCAACATATTCATGGACTTTCTTACAACCCTAGTCTAGTGTTAACCGTTCTGTTTTGTACCTGCTCATATCTCTTGTTGGCATTGCTACATACTCTTGACTTATAGTAAAGTGGTATATTTTCTTGTAGGATCACGTTTCTGACTGGTGTTGACTTGCAGTAAAAGTGGATTATTTGTTTCATAGCATTTTATCTGTTATTCTGTAAATAGTTTGATAATTAGCTACAAAACTTTGCAATATATTACGTCATTCCTGAAAAATGTCTGTAATGCTTGCTTGTTTTTTGAATTTGGCATTTGCACAGTTGCTACAACTTTTTCCGTGCCAGACTATTGCTCTCAACCTTCCATCTCCAAAATGAGGAACACTAGCCCTCATAATGTGGAATGAATGGGCAAAATGTAGAACACATACTAATGGCTTACTAACAGCTTCAACTAGGAAGGTCATAGGATGGTTAAAATATGCTGGTTTTACTTATAAAGATCTTTTAATAAATTAATATGATTCATTTCTATTTACAATGGATTTCACTTAAAAAAATTCCTAACACTGAATGTGTGACAGAGTCTTTCAATGTGGAACTTTGAGGAACTTCGAGGAACATGAACTTTTTAAGACCCTAAATGAGGTACGTTCCTTGTAATGAGGTATACTTGAGAGGTATGTACCAGACATGTCACTCTTATGTTATACTTGTTCATATTTAACTTGAAACTATAGTCTCTTTATCTGCAAAAGAGCTATATCTGTTCTTATTTCTGACTCCTCCCACCCAAATAACACATAACTGATTAGGGCTGCAGCACCATCCAAACGTTCATTTACTTTGGCAGCAGCTCATTGCAATACTTCCCATTTTTGATCATCATCATCACTGAAGAAATATAAAACAACACTATTAGAGCAGTGAAACCTGCTTGATTAAAATAGGAAAAATGCACTGGTTAACACCTAAGTAATCACTGGAAACTTATTTACACAATACATTTAAATTCAAGTATCATTGTCTTTTGTTAAAACCTGATTTTATATGTGTGTGTGTGTGTGTGTGTGTGTGTGTGTGTGTGTGTGTGTGTATATGTATATATATATATATATATATATATATATATATATATATATATATATATTGGTTCTTAAATAGGATTTATATTAACTGGTTACAAATTGGAATAATCACCTGGCATGCTATTATTATTGTTAGTATTAGTATTATTATTATTGTTATTATTATTGTTATTATTATTTTTTATTATTATTATTAGTAGTAGTAGTATTATTGTTATTAGTATTATTATTGTTGTTGTTGTTCTTGTTATTATTGTTGTCATTATTAGTGTTATTATTATTATTATTATTATTAGTGTTATCATTATTATTATTACTGTTATTATTGTTATTATTATTTTTTATTATTATTATTATTAGTAGTAGTAGTATTATTGTTATTAGTATTATTATTATTATTATTATTGTTGTTCTTGTTATTATTGTTATTATTATTGTCATTATTCTTTTTTATTATTATTATTATTATTATTGTTATTATTATTATTATTGTTATTATTATTGTTATTATTTTTTATTATTATTATTAGTAGTAGTAGTAGTATTACTATTGTTATTAGTATCATTATTATTATTATTGTTATTGTTGTTCTTGTTATTATTGTTATTATTATTGTTGTCATTATTCTTTTTTATTATTATTGTTATTATTATTTTTTTTTAGTATTAATATTATTAGTATTATTATTATTGTTATTATTATTATTATTATTGTTATTTTTATTATTAGTAGTAGTATTATTATTAGTATTATGATTATTGTTATTATTATTATTATTATTGTTGTTATTATTATTATTTAATATTATTATTATTAGTAGTAGTATTATTGTTATTAGGTACAGATAACTCTTCAGTTTTACACTGATAAATAGTTCTAATGTTGTTGTAACTTGCAGTCTTTGCAGTTCTAAGCATATTGTCAAACTCAAGCTTATAAAGAAAGGAGATAGCAAGACTCTTACTCTGGCATCTAAATTGTCCATATATTTAGACAAATTGGCCTTATCTTTTAACTGTTTATATATATATATATATATATATATATATATATATATATATATATATATATCATGTACTCATACTCAGTTCTAAATTAAGAAAGGCTACAGCAAGGTGTACATCAGGTGAAGACCCCCTGACAACCTTCACATATTCAGAGACAGCCCACCATGGTGCTGTAAAATGAAGATGTGAAGCACCATGGTGGGCTATCACTGTGGTCATGCTAAATGCTAATGAGGCATTCCAGGGTAAAGGGATATGCTAATTAATCCTGTACTCTCCCTCAGAAGGGATTGTGTGAAGTCATTCGTGCAGATGAGGGATTCATCGAATGGCTCAGCTGTGCAACTTAGTATGACCAAATGACCTTATTCATCTATTGTTGTAGAGTAAATTGTTGGTGAATTTAGAGGTCATCTAATGTTAGGAACTGTGTGTGTGTGTATATGTGTATGTGTATGGTAATGTATATGTGTATGTGAGGAACTGCGTGTGTGTGTGTGTGTGTGTGTGTGTGTGTGTGTGTGTGTGTGTGTGTGTGTGTGTGTGTGTGTGTGTGTGTGTGTGTCTGCATGGCTGGTCACAGTGGGAGGTCAGTAAGGTTTGCGTGTGTAATGAATGTCTTTTTGTTTTTTTTTAGTCATTTGTTTTGCTTTTTGTTTTTTGCTGACATTACACTCTGTCTACTTTTTGGGTCTTATTTATTTTTCAATTGTTTCTCATGCTTTAGCAGCAATTTATGATTATATTAGGAATCTCCTTTCCCTACCTTTCCCCTTTTGTATACCTTGATGTCTCTTTGGACTTTACAGACCTACTGGAGCTGTCTCACCCTCTGGAGGCATAGGTGAGCTCCTGAGTATGGGGCTTGTCTTGTTATGCTTGTTAATCTGCAATCCTGGGGTGAAGTAATGTACCCAGAGTTCCACAAACCATTACAGGCAGATTTCCAGAACATGCTGTCCAATGGTCTCATACAAGCTGTGATAAACAAAGGGAGGTTTGTCTGTAACAAATAAGGGATTATGTCTCACTTGATGTGTAATTTTGGCTTTGTTTATAAAACAAAACTGAACAGATGACAGGAGTGCCCCTCATTTTGTGATAGCTGTGCTCCCCCTTTCTCCAGTATTCAGTATCCTAGTAGAAATAGGCTGTGCAAGAATATTCCTACAAGTATTCACTGTTTGAATCAGCCATAGGTCATTCAAAGTGGATGTTGTTAAGGCAATTCATCCTCTGTGTTATAGATGAGTTACTAACATTTGCTCCGGATTTCCTTTGTGTTGCAGACATATTTGGGTTTGCTCAGAGGGGCACCTCCGTGAACAATCAGATTGGACTTCCTATTCCAAATGCAGGGGGCAACCTGTTGCTTGGAATCAAAATCATTCTCATGGTCTAACCACCAACTGGCCTAGTTTGTTGTGGAACTGCCCCCTTATGATTACATCAACATTCAAAAAACTGAGCCCTTGAATACTGGAATTTGCATTTGTTTTCAGTGCTCCACTTGTTCCAACCCAAGTTCACTACTAATGATCTAAACAGATAGTCATTGGACATAGCAGATCTTATTTTATTGCTCTAAATCTAGATAATCCAATTTCCTTACTCCTAGTTGTCACTCCTTTAGGACTTTCTTCTCTATACAAGGGTTCCATCCTTAAGTAATGGACACCAATTACATACAAGTAACCTGCATAATTGAGAGAAGATGTATCTATTTTTCAGCTATTCTCCATAACTTATAAAAGTGTTGTGCACCACTCTGTAATTTAGAATACAGATGTTGTTTTTCATTTCAGTATTTTTAAAGGCATAACACTCAATAAAATGTTAACAAAGCATTGTACTGCATGCATGGGTACAAAGGGCAGATGTGCTAAGGACTCAATAGAATTATGCCTTCTTTTAATGTTCTTTAGTATTAGGAAATTAACAATTTTATCATAACAAACAATTTATCAGAAGTGAAAGACTCATTTATTAACATGCCTAATTCAATCCCCATGAGAACTGATATGAGCACTTCATGTCTGAGTTGATATGTTTCCCATAGGTGTGGATCTGCGTACATACATAATCTAAAATGTCATCCTATATTTGTCAGAAGGTTGCAGGTGTAGTGCATAACTTGTAGCTTTTGACAAGCACAGGTATCCATGTTCCTTTAAACAGTGAAAGGGTCTAGTACATAACCATAACCATAGGACATAGTACACCATTTGGAACAGGAACCCTACATAACCACACTTTCCTTCATTTCTCTAAGGTAGCGAGAGATTCACTATGTCAATAATGTGTGCTTGTTTTAATTCAGTAGATTGTTTATCGTATCCTATTCTTTCAGATTATCAAAATGCAATATATCCTCTAGCAATCAGTTATCTAAAACATCTTTAACATTTTCAAAGAATTAATTAGATTAGTCAGACAAAGCCTTCATTTAACAAAACTTTGATGTTAAGATCATCTGAGACTTAGGAGTCAGGCCAAGCTCTGTGTTTGCTTAAGATAATTTGTTTAAGGCTTTTGCATGGCCATAATATCAGACTTAATGGATGACAGGATTATGGCTGCTCCCTTGAAATAAATATTGCATTCATCCCACTTCATGTATTACACACTTTGACAATGTAAGGGTTACACTCTCAATCTGCATCTATCTGCTGTAATCACAGCTGTTGTTGATGTATGTGCACTGTTCTTCATTTTAGTTTGCTTCCCTACGGTTTGGAACATTTTGCTTGAAGCGCACGATTGTATATGCCTTATTACTGCCCTCATCTCTAACCTGCAGACTTCTCTGAGTTGTATGGGATACAGTTGCATACTTGACATGGAAATACCTCTGTCACAGGAGCCCTGACATTCTCAAACAGAAAAATCCTTTATTTTTAATGTATATAGAGCTTTGCAGGTTTTACATTGTATCGCATCCTGTGCAATTGATCCGGTTCATTGTCCATCACCAGTCCATGCTGTAATCCCTCTCTCCTTCCCCTTTTGTTATAGACATTTTGGCCTCTGAGTTACACTGCCTACAGGTTTTCTCTGCTAAACCTTAGTGTATTCAGTGTCCTAAGTAAAACTGAACTCCCTTCTCAGTAGGTAAGTAGATCTGACCTTTCTCTTCTTTTTTCACTCATTTTTAACTTCTAGCCTTGTGTTCTACATTTTTCCCTGCATACCACTTATTAACTCAGCCAAACTTCTACAACTGCTTATTTTATGTCCCGTAGTCAATTCTGGCAACAGACACCATTCCCTAGCCTGTAATTTTTGACAGAATATTCCCTGTAGTTTTATTTTTCTCTTTCTTCACAAACTTCTCTGTGACTTGCCTGATTGTTTTTGGCATGCTGCTTCTCGATCGAGTCCACTCTTTTCTTTTTTCTGTTACACAATGCAGTTTTTTTTGTTTGTTTTTTTATATTCCCGTGTTAGTCTTTTCAAATTTTTCCTCCCTCCCATGATACCTTGCTCCATTTAAAATGCTGCAATCAGCATTTGACGCCTTCATTATCTCAGTCTGTCTCTATCTGCTGTACCCGCAGCTGTTGGTGATGTATGAGTGCTGTTCTTTATTTTAGTTTGTTTCCCAGCTGTATGGAATATTACGTTTTAACTGCAAGGTATTCTATTATGTTTTTGTTTACTGTCATGCTTGCTGATGTGAATATTATGCAACCGCTGATACACAACACCAGGCATATGAATAAGTAGTGTTGCATGTTTATTAACACTTGAATACATGCACTACAGTTTAAGAATTCATACTACTGGCATTAACTTGTCTTAGAGACCAGGCTTTGATTATTTAGCTGCATTTGTTGAAAGCTGTGCTCCTGTTATTTGTTCAGAGCCAGAAACAGAACGTTTGCATTTACTTGCAACTCGTTTCATCAATTTGCCTAAACTTGTTCAGATAAATTAACTTAAGCACTGTACACCATTTATATACCAGTGTATTTCACTCTCTACGCATTAGTTAGTTAGGCTAATTAGTATAAGAATATTTTTTCCAACCTTATTCTTAGATAACGTAGTATATGAAGGGTGTAGTGTGATATATTTCACTGGCATTTAGTTTGTTCAGAATATTAGTAGTGCTAGAAGTTACAGTGTGTATTACAGTATATTTGACTGCATAAATCTGGCAGAGGCTGCATTTCCACAATAGCTTTTTCATGCATGCTTATTCCGTTTTGTTTGTGAACAGTGTTATTTGTATCTCCTACATCTGTTCTTCCTGTTTATTTTTTCTCTTGAGTGTTCTCACCTTATCTCTCTTACTCTTACTGCTAACCAACCTTCCCCCTCCTTCCTCCTTTCTTGTTGCTTGACTTACCTTTGATCTATCCTTTAGTATACTAACCTAACATAACCTCCCGCCACACCCTTCTCCTAACACACTCTGCTCTGTTTAGACTTCCTTAAAAAGTTAAGCAACTACATTATATCCTCAGTCTTCTCCTTGGATAACCCCTCCCTTCTCCCCTCCTTTTCTTAGGTTGTATACACCTTATTACTGCCCTCATCTTTAACCTGCAGACTTTCCTGAATTATACAGGGAACAGTTTGCATGCACACCAAGGAAATACCTCTGTCACTGGAGCCCTGACATTCTCAATCAGAAAATCCTTTATTTATAATGCATGTACAGCTTTGCGGCTTTTACATTGTATCTCGTCCTGTGCAATTGTACTGGCTCATCATAAATCACCACTCCATGCTCTAATCCCTCTCTCCTTCCCCTTCTGTTATAGACATTTCAGCTTCTGAGTTACACTGTGTAGGTAATAGATTTTCTGTGCTAAACCTTAATGTATTCAGCAGCCTAACTCATTTTAAATCCCCCTCCCTCCCAGTAATGAAGTAGCTTGGACCTTTCTCTTCTTTTTTTCTCCCATTTTTAAATTCTAGCCTTGTCTTCTACATTTTTTCCTGCATACCACTTATTTATTTGTACAAAGTTTTTATCTTCCATAGTCAGTTCTGGCAAAAGACACCATTCCCTAGCCTGAAGTTTTATTTTTTCTCTTTCTTCACAATCTTCTCTGTAAGTTACCTTATTGTTTTTGGCATGCTGCTTCTCGACCAAGTCCAGTCCCCTCTCTTCACCCTCGATACACTTGGGCTCAATCAGCTCCCCTACCCTACCCCCATTCTCATCCATCCCCACTTCAATTACATTTATACTTACCTCATCTCCTCCCCTTTCAACACTGCATCCAATCACTCACAGCCACATATCCTTTATCAAATCACACCACACCTGTTTTACCCTAAAAGCTTATCTTCAACTAACGCAACATTTCTCACCCTATAGCTCCTATTTAAACTCTCTCATACTACATACCCTGTATTTTTGACTGCTGAATATAATCCACTATTATGATTTACCCTAAACCTACCATAGTTCTCCTCACTTCCCTTATTCTATTTCTCTTTCTTCTTACACATACATCACTCAAACCTCAAAACATTTGTATGATAGAAAAATCAACCACATCCAATACAGTTTTCGAAAAGCAAACAGATAGTATCTCTAGCCTATCATCCAGCCTCTATGAATGAAGCAAACTACTATTTGCTAAATACAAAATTCAACAAGCCTCCCTTAAACTTAAACCACTGCCTTTTTCAAAACTAAAGCATTTAATGAAATCTACCCTCTTTAACCACCGATTTACCTACACTTTGATTTATCCCAGTGTGGGGACATCCGCCCAAACCACAACCCACTTCTACTCCCACCTTGTTTAAAACTTTCCCCCCTAAAATGTATTTCTATTTATTCTTAATCTATGCAGTTTTGTAACAAAACAACAGTTCCACACATGGCTATCACAATACTCCCCAGACATACTTACAGTCACAGAAACATGGCTCAAGCCACACATCCAAGACACTGAACTGCTCCCACCAGGTTATAACATAATAAGATCAGATTGAACTCATAAAACGGGGGGAGGGGTAGCCTTAATCTATCCCAGCTCTTTCACTATACTTCCTTACCCCAAGCCCATCCCCTCTTTTGCTAGTGCTGAAATTCTCGTAGCCTCCTTAAAAATCAGTAATACAAAACAACTATGCAACTAGTCCTGTATATTCAAGACATCCTTTCCTGGATTTCACAAAATTTATCTAACAATACAATTATTATGGGTGACATTAATATTAATTAGCAAAACTTAAACTCAAACTTCCTAGCAAATAGCATAAATCTTTATGGATTCACACAACTCATCTCTGCACCAACTAGAATTCAGAGAAATAGCAACCCAGGATCTATTCAAGACTGGATCTAGTTTCAAATCCCCACAAATACTTGAAATCTGGTACCTTACCAGATATTTTAAGTGACTACCTTCCCACCTACACTTCCAGAGCCATAACCCACACATCCAAATGCCACAACTATAAAAACTCCATCAATTTATCCAACTTCAACCAACAACTGTTTATCACAATTCTTAAATTGTTAAATAGGTGCATACTAAAAACTCTACCCTTAGATGATGCCATCAGCCATTTCATCAAATTATTTCTTGACACCCTCAATAACTTAGCCTCACTTCATACTAAAAGAAAAAGAAACACTCATGTACCCTAGCTAACCAAATCAACTAAAAACTTTCTAGTAACAAGGTATAAAACCTGGCGAGAATGGCAGAGGAACAAAAAGGATATAAATCTTCAAAAATATAGACAATTACACAACCAAGCAAAAAAAAAAAAAAAAAAAAAAAGGTAAATAATCAATTAACTTCCCACAAAAAAACTCAAAAAAGTTTGCCACACCATCTCTCTTTACCCCCGCCCCAGTCTCCAAAGAATACCCATCTGCAGACCATGGATAAATCCCCATCCCAAATAGCAGATGCTTTTAATGCAATTTCATAGAAAGCATATGCAAATTAGCCAATGATCCCAGTAAACCCATAAATCCTAATTCCACAAACAATCTCTGCCCTTCTCATACAACTTCTTAATACATCTCATCTTTTCTCCCTCATGATATTTCTATAGCTGACCATCATCTTTCTCTCCTCTCTCTACAATAAGTACATACTAACCGTATACATAAACTATTTCTTAAAGTAAAACCCTGTTTGTTCTTCTTCTGCTGACAATGTTTCTTCCGAATACTTGAAGCTTGCTGCAGATGCTATTGCATAACCTATTAACATTCTCACCAACTGATCTACCACAGAATTGTACATCCCTATCCTGTGGAAGAAATCCATCATAACCACTTTACACAAAGGAGGGAAATGTAATGACATAACTAACTACCATCTCCCCTATGAAAAGTGTTTGAAAAATGCATACATGAGCAACTGCTTGACCACATTCTTCAGGACAAATTACTTACCCCAACCCAACATGGCTTCAGGCCATCACACAGGGCAACAACAGTACTTACCTCTTTTGTGGATACAGTCCCAAAGCCAGAGCCTTCAGACTAATAACCTCATTAATACTTCTTGATCATTCTAAGGCCTTTGATACATTTTCACAACTGAAACTATTACAAAAACTCTCGTATTTTGGTCTTTCACTATCCACTCAACAATGGTCCACCAGCTATTTAACTAGCAGACAATGTGTAAAATGGCAGGGCTGTCTCTCCCAATATCTAACTAACAATACAAGAGTCCCTCAGTGATCCATTCTTAGACTCCTCCTCTTCAACAGTTTCAAAAATAACCTTCACACTGTATCCCATCAAAACTTCTTAATATGATACACCATTGATTCTACCGTCATACCCTCCTCCAATAACATAACACACCTTCAACAAATTACCCAAACTGCCTTCTCCTCTATTGAAACCTGGCTAAACAGTGCACAACTTCTACTGAATCCCAATAAAACCAAATTCCTCCTTTTTACACCTAAGACACTCTCAACGACTTTAAGATTTATTCACTAAATAACTCTTAAATTGAAGTGGTTTCACATGCCAAACTATTAAAAGTGACCATAGACAATAAACTTTCCTTTGATCAACATATACACAATGCAGTCAACAAAACACATTACAAACTAGAGATGCTTTATTGGCAAAAATCTTTATGGATACACCCAACAAAACAACAATGACCACTACCTACATTCTCCCCTCTCTACTATATGGGGCTCCCATTTCCAATATTCAGATTACTCTAAAATATAAGCTTGAATCCTGCTATATAAATTTGCTATAGGTGCACCTCACTACAAATACTACCGCATGGCTCTCAGTCCCCTCAGCCGGCTCGAATTCCCACATCACCTAAACTATCTGCAACTAACTACAAAGTTATATATCACCCCAAAAACTGGCCTGTTCTAAACTCAATCCTCCAAACCTATATACCTACCAGGCCTGTCTGATCTGAAAATAAGCAACTAGTAACCCTATACAGACTGAAAAAAAAGCTAGACAATGCCTATATTCTTAGTGTCGCAAAACTCTGAAATACCTTACCAGGAAATATCAGAGCCATATCAAACCTCAAGAGTTTTAAACTCACACTGAAGAACTTCCTTCTTTAAACAGGTATCTCCCCCTTTTCCAAAACTAGTTAGTCCTCCCTTCCTTTGTCTCCATCCTTATATTTCCCTATCGCCACTTCTTGTCCACCTACCCTACCGTCACTGCTCACCTTCTCTACTTTAACTTTAACTTTTCTTCTTTCCTTTCACTTTCTTAACACCCCCCCTCCGGCCTCTTCGTTTACACCTTCTTTCACTTCCCTGTCTCTACTACGACCCCCCCCTCACCTCCTCCACTTTCACATTCTCTTCTTATGTAAACTGCCATCATAGGATCTCTATCCCTCTAGTAAAATTATACATTTTGCTATACTTTGCTGAACATTCTCCTTAAGACTTTTCTTCTTTCACATCTCAAATGCCTAAGTTTGATTTATGCCTCAGTTATGCTTTTCTGTATGCCTCTTTTTTTAATTATCTGGCAACTCCCTATAGCTTCTTTTTGTTTCTTTACTAACTCAGTGAGAAATTGGTATATATTATTGTAACAAGAATATGAGTGTAAAGCTCATAATATATTTACATACTTGTATTTTATTTCCTTATTTGTTATTTTTCTGTAAACCAGCTGATATTCTTGGTTGTGTTTGTGTAATTTTATGCTTCATGTAAATGTATACCAGCTGTCTGCCATGCTCATGATTGTAAATTTTATACTAAATGTAAATCAGTGCTCTGTATATTTTCTATGCTTTTTCTTTTGTGGAGCTTTTCTCCCCGGGCCTCCCCTAAAAATGGGTTTCTGACCCAGTCAGAAGTTCCTGGTTACCAAATGTCAAATAAATAAAAAAATAAATTAGAAACAACAAAGTGGCATCAACAAATATGTTTATTTCCCCTTTTACTTAAGGTCACCACCCATTGGGCTCCACTGTTTAATTTGTACAGTACTTTCTAAGAGAATATGTAACAGTTTCGCAACTTATGGCATAACTTTACTGTCTGAAATAACAAAGGAGTTAAAGCACAGAAGAAAGGCTGACGCAAACAAAGAAATAAATGTCATTCATCTCCCTTTTGCTATCAGTAGGACCAGCAAGTGTTTTGTTATATGTCAGAGAATGTTTCCATTTTTATGGCATTCTTTACCTGCACACTTTGCTACGTGGACAAAAGGTGCTTTTTTCTCATTTATTCTTCAACAAAGTTCCTGGGAGAGAAAACTAGAAAAAAAAACAGCAACATGAATGACTAAGAGTGAAAAGACAAATTACAAACACACACACAAACACACACACACACACACACACACACACACACACACACACACACACACACACACACACACACACACACACACACACACACACACACACACACACACACACACACACACACACACACACACACACACACACACACACACACACACACACACACACACACACACACACACACACACACACACACACACACACACACACACACACACACACACACACACACACACACACACACACACACACACACACACACACACACACACACATAGGTACACACACACACACACACACATGCACACACACTGAAAGCACTTTGCTTGGGTATTTGTAGAATCATAGTATTTAAAAGATAATATTAGCTCTAATTTGGGACTCGAACCTAAGACCACTAGCATAGCATGCTGCAGTCATAAGGAAGAACAGATAGTACTCCTTCTAGCTAAACCAAAAGAGAAATAACAGTGAATTTGGTTCTAAAAGTTAATATATATAGCAGAGGACACTGGAACAATGAGAGACAAATAGGAGGCCATCAGCATACAATGGAGAAATTGCATGACCTGAAGGAAGACAAAGCTGAACTGAGAGGAGCGCTGTGAGGAGGGAGGTAAAGGTAATTACAAAGAAACAGAGGGAGACACTGAATTACCTGGAAAATAGATGGGAGGATGTAATCTGAGGTTCACTGGAATACAGGAAACAAAATTACAAGTGTAACAAAGTTTGACAATGGATTACTACAGGAAATATGAAAATTACCAGTCATCAGAGATGCTATTATAGAGAGCATTCACAAACTAGGGAAAATGTATCTGGACACTAAGACGACCAAAACATGTGTTCGGACACCTGTGTTGCTACAAAGTTTAGGAAGAGATCCAAAGGCAAGCATGACTGCTGAGAACAGTTTTGTTTGCACAAATGTTAATAAAGATAGTTCTGGATTTTCTGACTCCTATTATAGACAAAAATGTGATCTGATAAACACGAGTTAAAAAAGCATAAGGTCAGCTGTCAAAATAGGCTATCTTGACATATTGATGGTACAGTAAAAAGATGACCAAGGCTGCATATCAAGGTGGACATGCAAAGCTTCATAAAAAAGTGCATGTATGGCAAGACATACAACACACACAGCATGCACAAAGATCCTGCTATTTCATGCCCTCTGCTTAACATGGGCTGGTAGGTGAATCGACAGAAGGTGAAATGCAAGACATACAAAACACACACAACACAGAGAAAGACCCTGCTAATTCATGTCCTCAGCCTAACATTGGCTGGCAGGTGAATCAACAGAAGGTGAACTGCAAGACATACAACACACATGGCACAGACAAAGAGCCTGCTAATTCATGTTCTCAGCCTAACATTGGCTGGCAGGTGAATCGACAGAAGGTGAAATGCAAGGCATACAACACACACAGCACAGACAAAGAGCCTGCTAATTCATGTTCTCAGCCTAACATTGGCTGGCAGGTGAATCGACAGAAGGTGAAATGCAAGGCATACAACACACACAGCACAGACAAAGAGCCTGCTAATTCATGTTCTCGGCCCAACATGGGCTGGCAGGTGAATCGACAGAAGGCGAAATGCAAGACATACAACACACATGGCACAGACAAAGACCCTGCTAATTCATGTTCTCGGCCTAACATTGGCTGGCAGGTGAATCGACAGAAGGTGAAATGCAAGACATACAACACACATGGCACAGACAAAGAGCCTGCTAATTCATGTTCTCAGCCTAACATGGGCTGGCAGGTGAATCGACAGAAGTGAAATGAGACGAGAATTCAGCTTGGCCAAGACTAACATCTGTGTCACAGAAAACAGAGCAAGACAGGAGCTGAGAAGGCAGAGGGAGGACAAATGCAGCCATGAATAACAGAGCAAGGGACAAAGGTGATGAACAAGGTATGAGCCATGAAAACAGAAACAAAGAAGAAAAAGGAACAAAAGTGGCCCTAACTGAAGTAGGAGCAAGGAGAGAAAAGACAGCACACTCCATGTTCATAGATTCAAAGGTAGGTACTAGGCTATCAG
Source organism: Protopterus annectens (assembly GCF_019279795.1). Lineage (NCBI taxonomy): Eukaryota > Metazoa > Chordata > Ceratodontiformes > Protopteridae > Protopterus > Protopterus annectens. Next base: position 1,780,188,492 of record NC_056744.1, on the reverse strand, counting down.
CCCTGGGGCCTATATAAGCCTAGCCAAAAATGTTCCCTGGCTTTCACTACCCAAGAAAGTTATTTTCCTGCACCCTTGTCTAGCAGAGCCACAGAAGTGATCCCTGGGGTGAATTTCCTATTTCCCATCCAATTGTCGAGATTTTTCTTAAAGAGGGGTAATGAGGAGCTTTGCTTGACATGAATGGGTAGTCTGTTCCAGAGTATGGGAAGTCTCTGGGACAGGAATCTATCCCTTCAGCATGTTCTGTTTATTGTGGTGGCAAGGTTTAGGTCCCTGGAACTTGTGGCTCAGAGGGATTGGCGTTTTTTTAAGTGTTTAAAAACAAAAAAGGAGAGGCAAAGTCAGCAAATCCACAACACTAAATTTAATAAGGTTAGCACTTTCATATGCTTGTAATAGTGTCATCTGTTATTTAAGAGATGTAACTTTCTTGTATCACTTGTCTGAAGAAGTTTGCTTATTACAAGCAGACGAAAGCACTAGCCTTATTAAATTTATTGTTGTGGATTTGCCGACTTTGCCTCTTCTTTTTTGTTTTTGAACAGTTTGTGTTCATGGTATTTGTAGTTTACTTACTTTCTTTAAGTGTAGCATGTCCACCAGATCTGGGTTTGACATGACTTTGTATGTTAGGCAGAGGTCACCTCTGAGTAGGCGATAAGTGATGGAGTAGAGCTGGAGTTTTTTCAGACAGTCTGTGTATGGCATCTGTTTGAGGCCGGTAATCCTCTTAGTGAGGAATTTCTGTGGCCTTTCTAGTTGTTGTAGATGTCTTGTGAGGTACATGCCAAATGGGACATTGTACTCTATAAAGGGTCTGATGAGGGATGAGTTTTCTGGAGGTGAACCCTTTTGTGATGAGGTGTGCCACGTAGAAGGATTTCCTGACTACTGTGGCAATGTAATTATCAAAGGAGAGACTACTGTCCACCTGTGTCCCAAGGTCTCTTATCACACTTTGGTGTTTAGTAGGCTACCACCTATGTGGTAGTTCATGGGTACAGTGTTTTCCCAAAGGGGATGGCAATGCACTTCTTGGCATTGAGCTTGAGGCCATGACTTTGACACCAAGCATCAGTCTCAGTGAGCCTCCATTGTAGAATGTCCACATCATTAGGCGATTCTATTATGGTACCTAGTTTGCAGTCATCTGCGAACTTTCTTAGCCAAACACCTGCTGTATTAGCCTGGACATCTGAGAAGTAGATGCCAAACAGGAGAGGACCCAGGACTGAGCCCTGTGGTACTCCATTTGTCACTGGTCTGAAGATGGATTTGGAGTTGGCTACTTTCACTGTGTGGGTTCTGTCAGTGAGCCAGTTGGCCACCCATCTTGTGGCATAGGGATTTATGACCAGTCTAGTGAGTTTATCTATAATTCCAGAGTGGGGGATGGTGTCGAAAGACTTGGCGAGGTCAAGATAGGATGTGTGCACCACCTTACCCTCGTCCATGGTTCTGGTGACTGCTTCAAAGAAGTCAGTCATCTGTAGGAGACATGACCTACCGTTTACAAACCCAAACTGTGTGGGGTCCAGAGTTTGAAGGTTACCTATGTCCTTATTTATCTCCAAGATGATATGTTTCATGGCCTTGCAGACCAGGCTCATCAGGCTAATGGGGCGGCAGTTCCCAGGGTCCATTGTGGCACTCCCTTTGTGGAGTGGGATAACTGTCACTGTGTGCAATTCAGTAGGGACAAAGCCTGAAGTGAGGCTATGATAGAACATGGTACTTTGGTGGGGTGCCAGTTCATTCTGTAGTTCATGCAAAATGCAGCCTGGGATGTTGTCAAATCCCATGGATCCTGTGTTCTTGGCTTTGGAGAGTGTGGTGTATATTTGAGCAGCCGTGATTACAGGGGTTTGCATTCTTCCGTTATAGTGATAGGCCCTTTGGGGGATAGGGGGTGAAGTTTGCACTGAACCTATCTGCCAAGATGTTAGCAATATCAGTTGGTTCTGTATATTTAGTGCCATTGTGCTGTAGCTCAGAGAATATCTGAGTGTCGCCATTGAGATTCTTGACATAGCTGTGGAATGCTTTGTGGTTGTCTTTAGAATCAGTGGAGATTTTATTTTTGTAACTAGCTTTGGAGGATTTTATGAGGGATCACAGCTTCTTACTGAGGGTGACCAGGGAGTTCCTGCAATCAGGGGACTTTAGTCTTTTTTGCAACAGCTTCTTCCTTCTGTTGTAGAGTTTATTTATGGCAGAGGACCATTGGATTGACTTCCTTTTTTTGGAGGATAGCATCTTGGTTCTGTTGGGATGGCATGATCCATGTACTCGTGTATGTGCTTATACAGTGCATTTGTATGAGATTCAGCAGTCATACCTCTATTTTCCATCTGTATGGGTGTTGTGAAGCTTGCCACTTCTGTCTTAAGAAGCATGAAGTTGGCTTGGGAGAAGTTTTTTACAGTGGTTTCCTTTATGGGGTTGAGGGCAGGATATTGATGTCTAGGATGATTAGCATGTTGTCGGATCTGACCAGCAAGGAGTTAACCTCTGGTGTGGAACATCAGTTGCCCATATTGGTAATTACCAGGTCCAGGATATTGCTGCCCCTGGTGGGGATATGGACAAGCTGATCTAGGGCATTGGAATTTATAAATTCCAGAAAGCATTGAGCAAATGAGTTAGTACATGAGTAGTTTTCCTAGATGATGGTGGGGTAGTTGAAATCGCCCATTATTAGGGTATTGGGCTGTACCTTAATATTACCCAATATATTCAAGAAACATGGAGTGGGTATCCTGGGGCATGGTGGGGGATCTGTAACAAGCTACAACCTTGATTGCAATCTTGCCCAGTGTTAGTTGCACTTGGATAATTTTGGATGCATTATGTTGAGCAACTAGCCTGGAGGTGTGGATATTCTTAATGAATATAAACACGCCTCCTCCTTTAGTGTTTCAGTCCAGGTTAGGTGGCCGAAAGGTGTGGTATGAGTTATAGCCTAGTAATGCAGGGGTGCTCTCTGGAGCCTTGAACCAGGTCTCCGTCACTGCACATATGTCAATGTTCTCCATTTTAAAGAGTGCCTCGAGTGAGTGTATTTTGAGATTTAGACTTCTAGCATTGACTAGCATTACCCTCAGATTTTGCTTGCTTATACCTGCTATGGTGGTGAGTTTGTCATTTGAACCTTGCCTAAAAAAGGCACTATAGGGGTGGCAAGAGCTTTAGCCAGTATCTGGAATTCCCGGGGTGACAGGTGCAGGCCATCTCTGGTAAAGCATCATGGTCTGTCGATCATGTCATCCTAGGCAGACAGACACTGGATCCCCTTAGAATGACACCAGATGCTTAGCCAATTGTTGAAGTCAATCATTTTGTCCTTGTACTGTGGTATCATTCTGGGCGATGGCAGGATGCTACTCAGGGCTAGGGTCATACCTGCCTAGGCTACAAGATCGGAGAGCTCCTCCATGTCACTTTGCATGTAGTCCAGAGAGGTATGTCTCAGGTCATTCACACCAACATGGACAATGACAGAGTCATATTTGTACTTGTTGTGGAGTGACCTCAGTGATTGCATTATGTGGTGGATGCTGGCACCTGACAGGCAGCTGACAACAACTTTATCCTTGTTTAGCCTGGTGGGTGGGACATCAGTGTGCCTGATTATAGAGTCACCTATGACTAGTGTGTTGGGTATGTTGTTTTGCCTTATGGGCTGAGGATGAGTGGCCACTGATTTTGTGGGCTATGTGTCATTTGGGTAGTGTTGGGGGGGGGGGGTTGCTTGCATTTCAGCTATGGCGGTCTCTGTTGTTTAGGCAGATTTTTATTGAGAGCCTCCATGAATGTAGGTGTGTGTTTTGTGTTACTATGTGTTGGTTTAGATGGTGTAGGTTTTGATGGACTATGCATTGAGTGTGGTGTGGTGCAGGTGTTTACCTTCTCCTCTTGACTGTCTAGTACAGTCTTGGCTGGAGAGAGCTTGGCTTCACATTTGGCTATATAAGTGCATCTCTCACAGGTTGTAGTGTTGGGTGGTAGGAGAGGGTTGTCAGTGTACATGAGGCAATTGCTACATTGCCCCAGTATGCCCAGATTAATCAGGTGGACATGGGAAAATACCGTGAGCTGACCCTTAGACATGCCTGGATAGGTGCTTATTAATTTAAGTACTAAAAACTATTTTCCTCCTAACAAGTGAGGAAAGTTGAATGGTGCACTAATTTCTAGATTATTTAGTGCTTGCAACAAGTTTTGAACAAGTGCCGAGTACAAGGAAACAGTTTTGAGTGTTAAAACAAGAAAACTGTCTAGTTCTAATGGAAAATTAGAAGAGCAGACTTTCTGGCACCGGGAGTAGTTTAACCCTAGTAAAATGGCGCTGTGCGATGCACAAAACCGAGCAAACACGAGTTTTTAAACAGAAAGATGAAATGGGTAGAAATAGCCCAAAATGGCCAATAAAACTACATTTTCTGAGCTGAAACCACTCCTCCAGCGACAGATAGGCTGCTCAAAGCCCACCACTCTCACTGATGAACAGAGAAGCTTCCTTCTATCTTAGTAAGGTCTGGGCAACACAGAAACTACAAAACCACCCAGAATTCAGAAAAATCTGAAAAACTGACTACTGGTTATAGAAAGGTGGGAAACGAGTAGAGAGAGAGGATTTTTTTTTTAATAATTAAAACAGATACAGTAAAACAAACAGTTTTAAAGCAGAAAAATGGATATTGAGTGTGCAGCCCCCAATAGTTCAACAGTTGAAAACACTTAAAAAAGTTAGACCAGTTTTATAAACTTTAACACCACCACAGGATTGGGGAGGAACCAGTTTCAGAACAGATGAGAAAACAGCAAACAATGTCAGCAAATATTTAAAATAATTCAGTCAGGCAAAAGTTAAGACAATGCAGAACTCTGAAAATTGCCTAGAAATGTACTTATCAGCAATATATTTCTAGATCGTTTGAGAAGCACTCAAATCAGAACACAAGGAGATTCTAACAGTGTGTGCAGGAATGTATGGGCAGACACCCTCTTGGACAGCTTCAGGGACACTGAAGTCATCTTCTGGACAAGGGAAGGACCAATCATTGCAGACAGCATTAATGTATGTAACACGAAACCAAAAAGCAGGTGAGGCTCAAGAGGTGAAGTAAACAGACAAGGACTGATCCAGAAATGGGAGGAATAGGCATACAGAGAAGGGATCTACTTCACTACACCAACACGCAACAAAGCCGACACCCAAAACACCGAGACCAAAAGAACAAAAACACACAATACCGACAACTCACAAAACCAAACACCATAACACCGACACCCAAAACACCGACACACAAAACGTAAACTACACATTACACACAACTATATATGCACTAACCTTAACCCAAACCCTAGCCCTAAGGTCCAACACTACCGCATACTTACCCTACCCGCACCCTAACCCTAACTCACTTAACCCACCCCTAAATCTAAAGTCCATCACTATTGCACACTTACCCTACCTGCACCCTAACCCTAACTCACTTAAGCTGCCCCTAAAACTACAGTCCGTCACTATCACGCACTTACCTTACCCGCACCCTAACCCTAAGTCCGACACTACCGCACACTCACCTTTCCCGCACCCTAACCCTAAATCCCTCACTATTGCACACTTACCTGTCCGCTCCCTAACCCTAAATCCCTCACTATCACACACTTACCTGTCCACTCCCTAACCCTAAATCCCTCACTATTGCACACTTACCGAGTCGTGCTCACACGTTGCCCATGTCGGTGTTTCAGCTGTCGGGATTTCACCTTGTCGATCATCTGCATCGTCGGTCTTTTGGTCTCGGTGTTTTGGGTGTCGGCTTTGTGGCGTGTCAGTGTAGTGAAGGAGACCCCAGAGAAGGTGAAAGATTCAAGAGAAAAATGCAGATCATCAACTAGACAAACTGGAAGTGGGGAAAAGGGAGTATAGAGATCAACTTGAAAGGCAGACCCTACCCATGGATGGAAGTTAAGGGCCAGGCAAAGGGGCATGGACAAGAAAGCCGGGGGGGGGGCTGAGAAGGTATATTCTCTTTATTGCCACATTTACATTGGAAGTTCAGTTAGAATTAACTACAAAAGCACTGCAAAGTCCTGTCCTTGTCCAGGAGGAATGAGGAAGATGAGGAAAGGAAAAGACAAAATGAAGAAGGACTGGAATGTATTGTGCAAATGTAGAAGACTGCAAAAAGTTAAATGGAATGCAAATGGAGGGTGAATGTTGGGGAGCCATGAGCAGTCAGAGGATAATTACGGAACATTTGAATTAATTAAGAAGGTGAACACCAGCACATGATTAGTCAGCCATGTAAAATAAATAAGGACAGTGAAAGGGAAGCAGAGTAGAAAGGGAAGTGATGCCGAAGTTCAGCGTGACCACCAGACGCTGAATAGTAACAGCTTGTGCATCCAGGATGGGAGGATCCAACTGTAGGCAAAAACAGAGGAATGTCATGTTCAGACCAAAACAGATGCCTAGGAGAGGGGTGTTTTGTGTAAGGTGGGGCAACAAGGGAGAGTGCTTAGAATAACAAAACTGTGATCACTTAAATCATGAGGGGGCTCATCTGATCCAGTCTGGAAGGAAATGATACTGACAATGCTCAGCGGGTTAAGGCAGGATATAGAACCCTAGCAAATACAACTGAAAGTCAGAAAAGGAGAGAAGATTTTGATTTCAGAATACCCCAAAGCAATTTGACAACAAAACTGGGGGGGGGGGGTAGTTGTGATATTCAAGAAAGGACTTCAGGTGATAATGGAGATGGAAGTGAAAAGCTGAAACGTCCAGAGGGAAGATGATAAATATGGCAAGGGGGTTAAAGCTAACAAATGGACCACTATTAACAGCATGCCTAGCAAAGAATAAGAAGGATTTCTTCATTAGTTTTTGCACAGTTGGTAGAAATGAGGAAAGACTGAACAGGAATTATATGGGAGGAATTTAAAGTTAGGACTGAAATAGGACAGGTTGTTTAGGAAGAAGGAATGTACCAGAAAGATAAGACATAACTTGAATAATGCATGAAAGCAGGTTGATAGGCAAACTTACTGAGGGAAAGACACTAACAGGCCACGGAATACACTTTCATAAGGAATGTCTTGGCACAGGCAAACAAGATTGAAAAGATACTGGACAGGAAAAATGTTGATTGAAGGCTGGAGAGCATAGAAATAAAGGCCAGATTTATATTGAACCATGCACTACTAATAATGACCAGCCTGTCATGGTGACTGCAGGGAATGCAGACTGAGGAATGATGGGATGGACCATGCACTACTAATAATGACCAGCCTGTCATGGTGACTGCAGGGAATGCAGACTGAGGAATGATGGGATGGACCATGCACTACTAATGACCAGCCTGTCATGGTGACTGCAGGGAATGCAGACTGAGGAATGATGGGATGGACCATGCACTACGGAATGCAGACTGAGGAATGATGGGATGGACCATGCACTACTAATAATGACCAGCCTGTCATGGTGACTGCAGGGAATGCAGACTGAGGAATGATGGGATGGACCATGCACTACTAATAATGACCAGCCTGTCATGGTGACTGCAGGGAATGCAGACTGAGGAATGACCAGCCTGTCATGGTGACTGCACCAGCCTGTCATGGTGACTGCAGGGAATGCAGACTGAGGAATGATGGGATGAACCATGCACTACTAATAATGACCAACCTGTCATGGTGACTGCAGGGAATGCAGACTGAGGAATGATGGGATGGACCATGCACTACTAATAATGACCAACCTGTCATGGTGACTGCAGGGAATGCAGACTGAGGAATGATGGGATGGACCATGCACTACTAATAATGACCAACCTGTCATGGTGACTGCAGGGAATGTAGACTGAGGAATGATGCATGCACTACTAATAATGACCAGCCGGTCATGGTGACTGCAGGGAATGTAGACTGAGGAATGATGGGATGGACCATGCACTACTAATAATGACCAACCTGTCATGGTGACTGCAGGGAATGTAGACTGAGGAATGATGGGATGGAAATGGGTGCGCTATTAATAACAGGAAAGAGAGCGCCCCGGAGAAAACAGCGCAGTTACAATACGTGACAATGAGAAGGAGTGGAAACAGCTGAAGGAATACTGGTTGCATGAAGTAAAGGCAGCAGTCATGGAAAAATAATGAGGGGGGACAGATGGAGAAAAAGAAAGCAGATGATGAGACAAGCATGCTGGAAAGACAATTGATAGGGATCCAGAAAGAAATATTGCAGAGTAAGAAGACAGAGAGGAAAAGAGGATAAAAAAAGCAAAGGCAAGATGGGGACTAAAGATCAAAATCACTACAGAGAAGGAAATTGATCAGTGGTTCTAGTGAGTGAGGTAGAATTGTAAGTTAAGCCACTATGGAAAAAGGTAAACCCAGGCAAAATGACAGGGAGTTAAGCATGGTGAAAGGGGGTGGGGGGAATCAGAGAAGATGAAGGCAGAGAATGCGTCAGGAAGTATTTCAGAGACATTTAAACAGAACAAGAAGAGGGAACACAAGAAAGATGGAAGGAAAACTTGTGTAAGGAAACAGAACTGGGAGAGAATCAGAAGGAAATGTTAAATGCAGGCAAAGAGGAAGTTAAAGATGCTGGTCATGAAAGGAAGGAAAGAAGGAGGCCCAGAGAGATGTCCACTAATGTTCTACAAGTGGAGCGGGGAGATGTCCACTAATGTTCTACAAGTGGAGCAGGGACAGGAGGCCCAGAGAGATGTCCACTAATGTTCTACAAGTGGAGCGGGGAGATATCCACTAATGTTCTACAACTGGAGCATAGAGATGTCCACTAATGTTCTACAAGTGGAGCAGGGACAGGAGGCCCAGAGAGATGTCCACTAATGTTCTACAAGTGGAGTGGGGAGATGTCCACTAATGTTCTACAAGTGGAGCGGGGAGATGTCCACTAATGTTCTACAAGTGGAGCAGGGAGATGTCCACTAATGTTCTACAAGTGGAGCAGGGACAGGAGGCCCAGAGAGATGTCCACTAATGTTCTACAAGTGGAGCGGGGAGATGTCCACTAATGTTCTACAAGTGGAGCAGGGACAGGAGGCCCAGAGAGATGTCCACTAATGTTCTACAAGTGGAGTGGGGAGATGTCCACTAATGTTCTACAAGTGGAGCATAGAGATGTCCACTAATGTTCTACAAGTGGAGCAGGGACAGGAGGCCCAGAGAGATGTCCACTAATGTTCTACAAGTGGAGCGGGGAGATGTCCACTAATGTTCTACAAGTGGAGCGGGGAGATGTCCACTAATGTTCTACAAGTGGAGCAGGGAGATGTCCACTAATGTTCTACAAGTGGACCAGAGACAGGAGGCCCAGAGAGATGTCCACTAATGTTCTACAAGTGGAGCGGGGAGATGTCCACTAATGTTCTACAAGTGGAGCAGGGAGATGTCCACTAATGTTCTACAAGTGGACCAGAGACAGGAGGCCCAGAGAGATGTCCACTAATGTTCTACAAGTGGAACAGGGGACATAGCAAGAGCTGAGTGAAGTGTGCAACAGGGTGCTATAATCAGGATAATGTCAAATAGCATGAGACAGGCAGAGCTAATATTAATATCAAAAGGGAATAGTTTATATTGGACCATGCAGTACTGATCCTAACCATTACTGCGGGGAATATAGACTGTGGAATGATGGGTAACTGAGGAGATGGGTGAGCTATAAATCGAGGGAACAATAGGAAAGGGAAACTCAGAAGTAAGAAGCTATTGGCCCATCTCATTGATTAAGGCAGGTATAAAGATACTCACCAAAGTATTAGCAAGAAGTCTAGATGGGTAATGAGTGAGTTCTAAAAAAAGGAAAAGGGACTGCTGCGTATAATGGACAGCAGAGGTGTAATGAGTAAGTACGCTGACAAAACTGGAATGTGTGTGGGTGTGCAGTAATAAACAATGGGAGGTGGAACTTGAAGGGGAATTTATTTTTATTTATGTATTTAACATTTGTTTACCAGGAAATTCCGACTTGGAACAAAGCCAATTTTCAGCAGAGGCCCAGGGAGAAACACTCCAGATGCATGTCTTTGTAACGTGGGAGGAAACCGGAGTAGTTGGAAAAAACCCACAGAAATGCAGGGAGGACATGCAGACTCCACACAGAAGGCACTCCAGCTGAGAATCGAACCGTTGAATCTCTTGGTGTGAGGCAACAACGCTACCACTGCGGGAAGAGTTTATTGTGTTAAATGTGATGGTGCAGAAGAATAGAAAGTGAATATATAGGGAAGACTGATGTGATAAGGAGAGATTGCGATAGGCCAAGGATACGATAAGGAAGGAAGACTGTCAGGATAGGCGATTTGTACAGAAGTAGTGTGGTGAGGATATGAGACTGTGGACAGTGCTGGTAACAGTGAAATCAGTTGCTTCCATACAAGGCATGTCTCATTTCCAACCTGCATGTCTGTTTATTTAACACAAATTATATCCTGAATCATCGATTCAGTCACTGCTTGTACCAGTTGCTGATCTTTTAGAAAACTTGCAAGTGATTACCTGTAAGATATAGTGTTAATCAGTGCCAGTTTGTGATGTATTAGGCAGGAAAGTTATGACTACCTATTCCTCTTACATTGGTATAAGGCACATAAAAAAACTATAAACTTACTTTACTGACTAGCAAAACACCTCACAGCCTATTGTTTTGTTATTGATGTATTTACAATATTCACCAGCCTTTTTACAGTCAAATTACAGTTAATTTTGTAAATCATGTTTTTGTGAATAATAACAGACAATGTTGAACCATTTTCCTTAATGAATACAGACACAATGCCTACTCTTTTACTGATATTTTTCCTACAGAGTAATGAATGCTGTAGTCCTTAAGATCCAATATTTCTGACAATATTTGAGGAACAGTTGTTGCCTTGCACATTAACGTTATTAAGTTTCCAAATATCAGATGTTTGTCATTTCTTGTTGGCAAACTCGTGGGTGAATTTGTCTTTGGCAGGGTCTGAATACTGAAGTTTTAAAATGCTTTTAACACAACTCTGGTGTGTACTATTTAGTTTCTCTGTCTGGAGGTATGCAAACTTCCTGTAGGTTAATGAAGACCATTTGTGTTGGCTGTAGGTGCCTGAACATACCTGGTCAATACTGAAGCATAAAATAGTTAGTCTATGTGTGACTGCTGTTTGTACAACACCACTGACCACTTCATATATGGTGTGCGAAGTGGTGGACTTTCTCTTCAGATAGAGGTTCTCTAGTAAAAATGTAGAATTTTGAATTCTGTATGCACGATGGAGCTGGAATTTCTCTTAGGAGAATTTTTCTTCTCTTTGTGGCTTTTATTGTATTAAATTCCTGAAAGCTTTGTCACAAATGAGACATGAAACCTGTTTTACTCAGTAAATCCCTGTTAATATCCTTCAGTGCAGAAGTTTATTAAACATATTATTCATTGGAAGTAATACAAAACATGGATTTAGTTTCATACTGAAGTTAATTAAACTGAAAATACATGAATTTATTTCTTCATTAATTGGAACATGCTGAAGGGGAAATAGTTTAATTGTCAAGTGAGACAGAATTAATAGAGATATGCAAGTCAAGGTTTTAGGTATGCTAACTGTACCTCCATAACATATTTTTACTTCCTAACTGCCTTTATGGCTTTACATATATTTCATTATGCTAAAAGAATGTGAAAAGTGTTTTTACTTTCACTTTCCCAATTTAAACAAACATAATCTTGTGGCAAATAATGTTACTTTACTAGCTCAGAACAATGTCAGAAGTATTTCTGGTTTTACTTCCCAATTTAGATAAAACGAGTCTGTGGCAAATAAATCATGCTATTTTATGGGTAAGAAAAATGTGAGAAGTGCTTCAAGTCTACTTCTTGAAAGAGATAAAATAAATTTGTGTCAAGTAAAGCACTGAAAAGGGTGTTATTAGATCATTTCAACCCTACTCTTAGGCCACGTATCGGTACAAAATTTAATGCACTTGACATCACAAGTTTGGTTGGCATCTGGGGATGTTTCTTTGTGAAGTCTGCATGTCTTTCCTATATCCATGTGTGTGTGTGTGTGTGTGCGCGTGTGTGTGTGCGTGTGCACGTGCATGCGTGTGTGCGTGTGTGTGTGTGTGTGTGTGTGTGTGTGTGTGTGTGTGTGTGTGTGTGTGTATATTAATATTTGTCTAAGAAATCATAGGAAGTTCAAGGATACGGAGTCTTGAAACCATTAAGCCTTATAAGTTCTCACCCAAGACTATATCGCACCTCAGAAGGAGGTCTAGGTCAGTCCAGCCCTGGGTGAATTATTTATAAATACCCATCCAGTTATACACGTCCTGTTTGTAGCTTTGTCTGTATTGTAAGTCTTTTTCAGAGGGGGAGATGCTGAGTAATTAATCTGTCCCTCCACCTTGTTTTATTGACCTGCAGCTTTAGACCCATTGTTCTGGTATTTGTGAGACAGTTTCGTTTGTGACTGTACAAGAGATCCAGGACTGATGGGTCCTTGGTTTCCCAGAAGCAAAGCATAAGATTCCTTTGAGGAGCCTGTAAGACACAGAAAAGAGGGACAGTGCTTCTATTCTTTTGTGGTAGCTTAGGGATTTCAAGCATGTGACCCCTTTTGTTAGCAACTGTGGAGTATTTCTAACTGCTTGATAATTCTGGTGAGATATATCCCTAAGTGGACATCATGTTCTATAATTGGTATAATCAATGCTGCATACAAGGTGACAATAACATGTTTAGATCCAGATGATATCCCCTACATCTTTAGATCCAGATGATATCCCCTTACATCTTTAGATCCAGATGATATCCACTTACATCTTTAGTTCCAGATTATATCAGTTTACATCTTTAGAGCCAGATAATATCCCTTTACATCTTTAGTTCCAGATGATATCCCCTTACATCTTTAGTTCCAGATGATATCCCCTTACATCTTTAGTTCCAGATTATATCAGTTTACATCTTTAGAGCCAGATAATATCCCTTTTCCATCTTTAGTTCCAGATGATATCCCCTTACATCTTTAGTTCCAGATGATATCCGCTTACATCTTTAGTTCCAGATTATATCAGTTTACATCTTTAGAGCCAGATGATATACCCTTACATCTTTAGAGCCAGATAATATCCCTTTACATCTTTAGTTCCAGATGATATCCCCTTACATCTTTAGTTCCAGATGATAACTCCTTACATCTTTAGTTCCAGATTAAAACCCCTTACATCTTTAGAGCCAGATGATATCCCCTTACATCTTTAGAGCCAGATGATATCCCCCTTACACCTTTAGATCCAGATGATATCTGCTTACATCTTTAGTTCCAGATGATATCCGCTTACATCTTTAGTTCCAGATTATATCAGTTTACATCTTTAGAGCCAGATGATATACCCTTGCATCTTTAGAGCCAGATAATATCCCTTTACATCTTTAGTTCCAGATGATATCCCCTTACATCTTTAGTTCCAGATGATATCCCCTTACATCTTTATTTCCAGATTAAAACCCCTTACATCTTTAGAGCCAGATGATATCCCCTTACATCTTTAGAGCCAGATGATATCCCCCTTACACCTTTAGATCCAGATGATATCTGCTTACATCTTTAGTTCCAGATGATATCCGCTTGCATCTTTAGAGCCAGATGATATCCTCTTACATCTTTAGTTCCAGATGATATCCCCTAACATCTTTAGAGCCAGATGATATCCCCTTGATGATCTACTGCAACAAGCAGAAGGATTTCTTTACAACCGTTGTTACATTGTTATCAAAGAACGGGGCATTATCAGCCAATGTTCCCAGGTCAGTAGTTATTATTTTCACTCTGAAGTGGGGCATCTTTAATGGTATATGTTGGGGCATGGTTTGCTTGCCAAATGTGACAATGCTGCATTTTTAAAATTTCATTTAACTCTGTTTTCAATACACCAAGCATTTGTAAGTTTAAGTTTCTGATGAAAGGCTTCTTTGTCAGAATGGGATTTGACAATGACAACTGGTTTGCACTTATCCACAGACATTGTTAACCCTAGGTCTTGGTCTATAGTATACTGTTTATAGAAATAAATACCCAACAAAAGTGGTTCCAAGGCAGCAGTGGTCACCTTCATGGACTCTGATGCTGCCCTTGCCAACTGTACCTTGTGGGCTCTGACTTTTATCTAATTTGTTACCCATCTTACCACACAGGAGTCTAATTGTAATGCATTTAGTTTACTAATTATGCTAGTATGGGAGATGATGCCAAATGTTGTGCCCAAATTAATGTAGGTTGTGTGTGTGCGGTGTGACTGTTGTCAATGGTTTATGCTAGAGTTTTGAGGAAGTTTACCAGGTTCGTTAGACAGGAACTACCTTTTACAAAACAAAACTGCTTCAGAACTAGCCTGATGAGATTTTAATGTTAATGTTAATCAAATCTGTTATAATTTATTTCATGGCTTTACAAATGAGGCTTGACAATCTGAAGGGCATTTAATGTCTGGGGTTATAGAAGGGTCACCTTTATGAAATCGTATCACCAGTGTTGTACAGCATACTTCCAGGACTGAGTCTCTGGCCAGGCTCAGGTTAAATAGCTTACGAAAAGGTTCTACCAGGGCATGTTTAGTAATGTAAAACAGCTAAGTATGTTATCTGGTCTAACGAAGGAAATGTTCTTAGTGTTGAGCAGTACTTTTAGTTCATGTTCTTTAATGATGGAGGATTTGACAGTTACAGGGAGTGTAGAGCTTTGGAAAGTTATTTCAAGACTGAAATATGCAATAAATTTATTTGCTAATATATTGGCAGTGTCCATTAGTTTTGAGTAGGTTTTCTCATTATTATGAGCTCTATACGTTGCTAAGTTCTCTTTCTTACTTTTCTAATATAACTAAAGAAGGATTTGTAAACGCCCTTTGCTTTGTATGGCATCCTAAGTACTTGTGTTGCCTTAGTAGATCTATTAGTTTTATTAAATTCTCAGATTGCTAATTTTTCATTTATTTGAGCACTCTTTAGATCAGCTGTATAATCTAATGAGTTGTTCCCCTTTTATTGAAGATTTCCCTTATGTCGGTAAACTACCAAGGTGGTTTGTTTTTAAATTTCCCATTGTATTTTGATTTAGATGTGACTGATAATTATATTTGCTTTATTTATGTAGGTTTAAAACTCCTTTGTGAACATAAATGCTGAGGTGATGTCCAAGGTGATGTTGGTATAAGTGAATGCTGATGGTTTATCAAACAATTTGAGCAGAATTGTGCTCAAAGTCTTTCAATACTGATTTATTGGTTTAAGGGTTGTCAGCTAGTTTGACAGAGGGGGTTACTAGTTTATGGTCTGATTTAATTGGTGAAGGAGTTGCTAGCTGATATGCGCATGGTGGTGCTGCATTTTGTTCTCTAATTGAGCTAATAACTATCTTGTCCATTGAATTTTTATTTATTAGTTCTAAAAACTTATGTAAATAGCAGGCATTGTGTAGATACTCCAGTCAGCTGATGGGTAGTTAAAGTATCCCAGAATGATTGAGCTCCTATCTTTTGGAAGTTCACCCATGGACTTTAGAAACTTGATATGAACTTCTGGGGTCATGGAAACTGTCCTGTTACAGGCAATAAACTGATGGTTGATTTTGTTTAGTACAATTTAGAGTTGATTAAGTTCTATTTTTGGGTCTCTGGGAATCATTTGATAGGTAATATGGTCACTGAAAATATGGATGTGCACCACAGCTGCCGTTGGCTCTGAAGGTATGGTAAGTACTAAGCCTCGGTATGGAGTAGGTGGTTTCTGCATATTTAAATCATGTCTCACTGATTACATGTATATGGATACCTTCCAAATTGCAGAAGTGCCTTGAGGTCAGGAAGCTTGTTGTTTGGACTTCCACAAATGAGTAGAGACACCTTAATTTAATTTTTTTTGATACTGATTTTTTTTGCTCGATTAGAATGTTCATTAACTGAACTTTTTCTAAAAAAGGCACTACGGAGACAGGAAGAGCTTTAGTCAGTGTGAGGAAGCCTTTGAACAAATTCTTTATTATCTGTTCTGTATCCTGGTATCCTAAAATTTCTGCTTTGTCTTATGCTGGCTTAGTGATGGGATAGGCTGTCCCTTGTGAATCTAAATAGGATAATGTGGGTATTGCAAAATGTATGAACAATCAAATGCATGAATATTAAAAATCTACTTATATTATGTCTTAATAAGAAAACATATCAGCTTTGAGGGGCGGTCATTTAAACATTAAATATTTTTTTTCAGACAGACAAAGCTATATTCTGAAGACGGCAAAACAATATTTGCCTGAAGCAAGCATTTTTTTCTGGTGAGCTGTGTGTTTACCCCCCCCCCACAACAAATTATTTGTAGGGTCAAATGACTGTATGAAAAGGCATACAACTTGTTCTATGCACAAAGAAAAACATATTATTTGACTTTCTCCTTACTTCAGTGAATTCAAAGAAACCTGCAATTTGAAAAATTTGCAGTCTAACTTATCTGATCTCATGACTTATGTTTCACAGTAACATCTCCTTTGCATTCCCTTCTATGTGTGTGATTGAATTATTTATGAGAAAGGTGCTGCATGATATTCCTGCAAAGACAATCTTTATACCCTTTTGGGATCAATATTTTGTCCTGGAAACAATGATAAAGAATCTTGTTTTTTAATTGGTATATACAATGCCATTAAAGCACATCTCCTGGAAAATTATTCCTTTAGACAGGAGGATTGCAGCGTTACTTGCTCTTTTATAAAATATACACTTGATCATGTTCCATAAAGTCAAAGGAATTTCTTTTACTAATCCTTTCATTCCTGGAT
The DNA here is from genome assembly GCF_019279795.1 of Protopterus annectens. NCBI lineage: Eukaryota > Metazoa > Chordata > Ceratodontiformes > Protopteridae > Protopterus > Protopterus annectens. The sequence continues at coordinate 1,780,171,634 of NC_056744.1, read as the reverse complement.
TCTTCCCTATTTTTCAGAACAAAAGGTTTTCTCTCCACCCTTTTCCTCATCCAAAGAACTTGGCGAACATATTTTTTTATGACCTGCATCCTAGAATAAATCATGATGTATATTTTTAAGACAAAACTGAATTGGAAGCTGATTAACTTTGTACCCCACAGGTTGCATTGTCCTACAAAAAAGCAAATTATCTAAAAATGGATTGCTGTATTCAGTGGATTTTGATGTGATTCCAGAGTTGAACCCTTTTGAGTAACATACAAAATGCATTTTACGAGAGCAGGCTCAGCTCCTTCTGTTTTAGAGCACTTTATTAAACATTGAGGGTGGCCTAATGGTTAAGGTGCTTGCCTTACAAGCACAAGGTGCAAGGTTTGAGCCTCACAAGGGATAATTGGCTAGGCTTAAAATGGCTTGCAAAGGCAGTTAGTTTAGTACTAATCTATGAACCATTGTACAAACAAGAACAATTAAGCTAACAAAGTTTACATACATGATGCAACAGATTATTTTCACATAATGATCACAATTAATGAAATAACATTTTAATATGTAGGGAGAAGGAAAAAAGGATAAGAATTGAACAAATCACTATGTATGATCAGAGGCTAGTCTAATTACACGCATACTTAGATTCCCTAAGGTCCTCACATAAACTCTTAGCACATACTACAAGATAAATCACAAACAAGGTGACTCTCTTTTTTTTTTACTGTGGAAAAAGCCCAATCTTCTTTCTATAATAAAATTTCTACACTTCCTCTCCAGTTTCAAAAAAAAAATCTGAAAGTATATCTCATCTCACATGTCATATGTCATTGCTCCACCTGACTAGCTCTCTATAGTTTTACTCCTCTCTGATCTCCCCCTTAAAAAAAAAAAAAAAAAAAAAGCCATCCTATACAGATTATTTACCTAATTTTTTATTTTTATCCTTTTTTAGTGTTTATTATTTTTTTTTTTTTTTTATTTTTTGTTTTATATTTAGATATATTCATATTATAGACACAAGCTATAGCTGGAGCTTTTCTCCCTCCCTTTTCTCCCGGGCCTCTACTGAAAATGGACATGTATCCAGTTAAAATAAAAAAAATAAAAAATAAAATAATTACTATCATATACTAAGAAATGTACCAGCATATTATAACATTTATTGAACTGACTATTCAAGATATTAAAGCAAGAAGCACAGAGTAATAAAAACCATCAAGGTTAGTGGTAGACATAATATAGAAAAGAGTTTCAATTGAGTACTAAAGTTTGATTAACCAAACTAATTAGTTTATTAATAGGAGGTAGTTTATAATGAAGAATCAGCATGTGCTTTATGAGCTTATAACTCCAGAAATTTAACCCATAGCTTATAGCAGTACAGGAAGAATGTGAGGCATTTGAGATGGAGGACACTGAATGCCCAGATGGGATCTTATCCAAGAGGTCCTAGATTTTATGAACCAGATACATAGGCCTTCCGCAAACAAATTAGACAGTGTTCCTCAGACATATTAGACAATGTTTTCCATGCTGAAGCAATATAGGTCTTAACAATTGCTGAAAACTGCAAAATCCATAATATTCTGTTCATTACCTGTGAGAGAGAAGTAGGTGCAAAGCCAAACTATAAAAAGAATTAGAGAAGGCGAGGGATTGGTGAAAAATTGGGTGATCCAAAGGGTAGATCTAACCCATAATTGATAAACTGGGGGGAGTTCCAAACATATGCATTATACTGGGGTTGGGATATCCACATGTTTGAAAATTAATCTGGTAAGGTAAAAAGAAACTTTCTGTATGGAAGTGGCTGGATCCCAGTTCCTTCTTGAATAAAAAGCAACACTTTTTCTTAAACACGAGGGAATGTTATAAGGTATCTAATGGCACTCCAAGAAATGTTATTATATGGATCTGGAATTTCCACTTCTAAATGAGAATGTCAAGTATGAGCAAAGTTCTGGGCTTTGGTGTGAAAAGTAAATGTCAAGATATTATATAAACTAGAAGCCTTGTAACATTTCAACAATTCACGTGAATGAATGGCTCTTCATTGATTACGAAGCGGAAAGGGTGCTAATGCAATGTAAGAATTAAATGGGGGAACTGAACACAATGTATTGCATCCTTAATAACTTCCAAAAGTCAGATTTAGGGAGATCTCACTTTTTACACAGAACATCAAAACAGCTCATGACCCATATCCCATCAACTAACATTGTCAGATCTGATAGCCACTAGATTCTGAGTTTGACCTATATTGGACTACAGTGGGGAACTTATCAACTAGAAAATGAATTGAAGAGAGGGGTGGCAAAAGCCCATATACTTGGCCAATTAAGGCCTTTATTAAGTGCTTTGAGGGCAATGTAGGTTAGAGAAATTGAATGCCTAGTTTACAGTGTTTATTGGGAGATTTCTAATACCAGCTTAATCCCCAGAGGGTGGTGGATTTCAATATTTTAGCTTCAATAAGGGCCCAACATGATGGGGTAGAATGGCCTAGAAAAAAAACATCAGATAAAAAGGCTTTAGCATAACTGTCTCAATGTGGCTCATTTTCAACCACAACTCCAAATAAAAGCCATCAATAAGTTAAAATGTTCTTTTAACCAAGGGTGAGAAGATTGGATAGGGATATGTCTAAACAAACTTAAAATAACAAAGGGGAGGCTAGCAGCTACAATGTGACCTAGTGGCGATAAATCTACATGACACCAGGCATGAACCCATAAAAAAACATAATCTCAAATATCCCTGATATTAACCTTGAGCATTTTCTGAATGTCTGAATGAAATCTGATGCCTAAAAAGTGTTTGTAAGATTTTTTCCAGTTGAAAGGGAAGGAAATAGTAACTAGTAAGGTTTAATGATCCGGCTGTTTGAGTTGACCTTCAGATCTGAGACCTTACTGAAGTTAACCAAAGAAAGTTCATGTGTCATAGGAATAGCAGAACAGGGATCTCTATAATGTAATCATCTGCAAATATCATGACCCTGACAATTAGAGACCAACCTGAGAGTCCAAGTGAGATTTTCCAGTGAAGCCTTGAAATGTTTTATTTTACCCCTTAAATAGAAAGTTCGGTTCCCAGCTCCAACTTCAGTTCACAGGTGGTCTGTTCTAATTTCTGCATAACTCACAAGAGACACAGCTGTGGTCTCTTTATGAATGTAAATATGCAATTAAAAGTGAAATACAAATAAAACATAGTGTAAAGAAAATATACCACAATGTACAAAATATAAGAAGGCAATGAAGTAATACAAATTACAAAAAAGCAAAAACAAACTACCCTTTCCATCACAGCAATTTATGGCTTAGTATGATTGAGCTGTTTTAGTAAAGCCTTGAAACATTTTATTTTACCTAATAAATATAAGGTTTAGTAGACCCACCATCAGTTCACAGGTAATTAACCTTAACTGACCTGTTTTGATTTCTGTGTGACTCACACAAGATACAGCTGTTGTCTCTTTCCTAGTTTAAATATGCAGTCGAAAGCAGAATACAAGTAATATCTGGCATAAAGAAAATACAACACAATATACAAAATAGACAAAGTTAGTGAAGCAATGCAAATTTCAAGAATGCAGAAACAAACTAACCTTTCCATCGCAGCAATCTATGGAAGAGTCTTAGTGAGCTTTTCCAGCATATAGAGGATTCATTAAAAAGCCTGTTTAATGGCTCAATGACCAACAGAAAGAGAGCTTGGAAAGGAGGTCAGCCTTGCCTGCTACATTTCTCCAAAGGGAAGAGCAGATAAGAGAAGATGCCTTTGGTAAGAGCATAGGCTTCTTGATGGCAACACGTAGTTTTGACTGAGCTGATAAATTCATCTGGGAAGTTCATCTTGCGCATAACTATCCGTATATATTATCATTTAAGGAAGTCAAAGTCTTTCTCAGAATCTACCAGGATTGCAGAAATAGAGCCCAGAAGCTCTTGAAGTCCTGAAAATACAAATGCAGATGTGTTCTTCAATGCTCCTTCCTTTAATAAATCTAGTTTTTGCATATAATATAATTAATATTTGGGCGTTTAGACTCAAGTCATAAATCATGGACTTTAGCATATAATTTAAAATCTGCATTTAAGAAGGATACAGGTCAGTAATTCTGTTGGAGTGTAATGTCTTGTCTGCCTTATAAATAACAGTCATAATAGAGAGCAAATAACATTCATTCATGGATTGAGTGGTCTGGAAGGAACAAAATAAGCTAGTAAGATGTGGGGATAAATGGTAGAAAAGGACCATCTGAGCCTTGGATTCTTCCTTTCCTAAAGGACTTCAATAAGGACTTCAATGCTTATCTAATCTCTTCCTCCAATATGGGGCCTGCTAGGAAGATCAGATATTCTAGTGATAACTGAGAACAATTTATCATGTGGTTTGTAACTATCTGTGTGCAAATTTTCAAAGAAGATTGAAAAAATATTATTAATACCTTTATGGAAGGTGCGAATTTGTCATGTTGGGGACTTTATGAATCTTGGTAGATTGCACATGCCCTTTTAAGTTTAAACTTATGGGCTAACATTTTACCAGGCTTATTTCCTTCTGTCCAGACTAACCCAGGCACCCTTTAGAGGTATAAGAGGGATTTTTTCTTAAAAAAGACATTGAGGTATTGATGTTCCAATTTGCACTTATGGACGGAGGGATCCACATATTTAACACCTTTATAACTATCCCACAGGTCACTAAGAAGATGGGATTAGGCAGAAATTTCATCCTGTTTAGCTTTTAGGAGCATTTTCTTTGCCCCACTGAACATAATTTTTTAGATCTAAATGTAGGGATTCGCATTATATTTTACTAGGAATTGTAGAAGAGTTATAAAGTACTTAACTCTTTTACTAATATTCTGGAGAAGATGCTATTCTTTAAGAATTAAAGGATCAATTCTCCAGGTCTTGGTATCTTCTGGAAGAGAATGTGGGGACCAACTACTACAGAGCAGCTTCATTATCCATATTAAGGGCTGCTTAGATTAACAAGTCCCCAGAAGAGGAAACAAATGCATTGGAAGCAAGACAATAGCTGATTCTATTCCCAGAAATACCCTGCAGGGAAATAAAAGTATATGCTGTATCATCAAGATTCAGTAAGCACCATATATCAGCTAACGCTAAGAGGTCACACATTTTGTTAATGACTTTTTAGATGTAATATGTGTTTCATCACAGGAATTAGTCCTGTTAATAATTGAGTCAAGGGTAACATTAAAGCCCCCTGCTAAAATAGTTCTATGTATATCTCCATCTCAAGTTGCAATAGAGCAGAACAAGTCAGAGAAAAAGGCTGGGTCATCATGGTTAGGTCAATATATGGAACCGAAAGTCCATAACCCATCTGAAAAAAGCACAATAACCAAACAGCCAATCTTAGCTGTTATTTTTGCTGCAATTTCCAGTTAAGCAAGGCTTTAACCCATATCATAACTCCTAATTCAGATTTAGAATCAAAACTGTGCACAAGTTCCACTTCTCAAAAACAACAGAGCACCATAGCATACTTTCTGACAACCTTTCATTCTTGAGCAAAGAAAATATCACACATTTGCTTTTTAACCAATCTTTCACTATTCTATGCTTCCACAGTGAAATAGCCCACATATATTTAATGAAACAAAATATAGCATAGTAACTTTTTTATCAATGTAAGTACACATCAGAATAACTTGGACATGTTGAGCTAACATCATAGGATTCCATTGATTCAGGAAATGCTGAGCTGACATCACAGGATGCTATTGATTCAGGAAATGGTGGGCTAACATCACAGGATTCCATTGATTCAGGAAATGGTGAGCTAACATCACAGGATCCCATTGATTCAGAAAATGGTGAGCTAATATCACAGGATTCTATTGATTTAGGAAATGGTGAGCTAACATCACAGGATTCCATTGATTCAGGAAATAGTGATCTAACATCACAGGATACCATTGATTCAGGAAATGGTGAACTAACATCACAGGATTCCATTGATTCAGGAAATGGTGAACTAACATCACAGGATTCCACTGATTCAGGAAATGCTGAGCTGACATCACAGGATGCTATTGATTCAGGAAATGGTGAGTTAACATCACAGGATTCCATTGATTCAGGAAATGGTGAGCTAACATCACTGGATTCCATTGATTCAGAAAATGGTGAGCTAATATCACAGGATGCTATTGATTCAGGAAATGGTGAGCTAACATCACAGGATTCCATTGATTCAGGAAATGGTGAGCTAACATCACAGGATTCCATTGATTCAGAAAATGGTGAGCTAATATCACAGGATTCCACTGATTCGGGAAATGGTGAGCTAACATCACAGGATTCCATTAATTCAGGAAATGGTGAGCTCACATCATGGGATTCCATTGATTCAGGAAATGGTGAGCTAACATCACAGGATACCATTGTATCAGGAAATGGTGAACTAACATCACAGGACTCTATTGATTTAAGAAATGGTGAGCTAACATCACAGGATTCCATTGATTCAGGAAATGGTGATCTAACATCACAGGATACCATTGATTCAGGAAATGGTGAACTAACATCACAGGATTCCATTGATTCAGGAAATGGTGAACTAACATCACAGGATTCCACTGATTCAGGAAATGCTGAGCTGACATCACAGGATGCTCTTGATTCAAAAAATGGTGAGCTAACATCACAGGGTTCCGTTGATTCGGGAAATGGTGAGCTAATATCACAGGATTCCATTGATTCGGGAAATTGTGAACTAACATCACGGGATTCCATTGATTCAGGAAATGGTGAGCTCACATCACAGGATTCCATTGATTCAGGAAATGGTGAGCTAATATCACAGGATACTATTGATTCAGGAAATGATGAACTAACATCACAGGATTCCATTGATTCAGGAAATGGTGAGCTAACATCACAGGATTCAATTGGTTCAGGAAATGGTGATCTAACATCACAGGATACCATTGATTCAGAAAATGGTGAGCTAATATCACAGGATTACATTGATTCGGGAAATGGTGAGCTAACATCACAGGATTCCATTGATTCAGGAAATGGTGAGCTCACATCACAGGATTCCATTGATTCAGGCAATGGTGAGCTAACATCACAGGATTCTATTGATTCAGGAAATGGTGAGCTAACATCACAGGATTCCCTTGATTCAGGAAATGGTGATCTAACATCACAGGATACCATTGATTCAGGAAATGGTGAACTAACATCACATGATTCCATTGATTCAGGAAATTGTGAACTAACATCAGAGGATTCCACTGATTCAGGAAATGCTGAGCTGACATCACAGGATGCTGTTGATTCAGAAAATGGTGAACTAACATCACAGGATTCCATTGATTCAAGAAATGGTGCGCTAACATCACAGGATACCATTGATTCAGGAAATGGTGAACTAACATCACAGGATTCTATTGATTCAGAAAATGGTGAGATAACATCACAGGATTCCATTGATTCAGGAAATGGTGATCTAACATCACAGGATACCATTGATTCAGGAAATGGTGAACTAACATCACATGATTCCATTGATTCAGGAAATTGTGAACTAACATCAGAGGATTCCACTGATTCAGGAAATGCTGAGCTGACATCACAGGATGCTGTTGATTCAGAAAATGGTGAACTAACATCACAGGATTCCATTGATTCAAGAAATGGTGCGCTAACATCACAGGATACCATTGATTCAGGAAATGGTGAACTAACATCACAGGATTCTATTGATTCAGAAAATGGTGAGCTAACATCACAGGATTCCATTGATTCAGGAAATGGTGATCTAACATCACAGGATACCATTGATTCAGGAAATGGTGAACTAACATCACAGGATTCCATTGATTCAGGAAATGGTGAACTAACATCACAGGATTCCACTGATTCAGGAAATGCTGAGCTGACATCACAGGATGCTGTTGATTCAGAAAATGGTGAGCTAACATCACAGGATTCCATTGATTTGGGAAATGATGAGCTAATATCACAGGATTCCATTGATTCGGGAAATGGTGAGCTAACATCACAGGATTCCATTGATTCAGGAAATGGTGAGCTCACATCAATGGATTCCATTGATTCAGGAAATGGTGAGCTAACATCACAGGATACCATTGATTCAGGAAATGGTGAACTAACATCACAGGATTCCACTGATTCAGGAAATGGTGAGCTAACATCACAGGATTCCATTGATTCAGGAAATGGTGAGCTAACATCACAGGATTCCATTGATTCAGGAAATGGTGAGCTAACATCACAGGATTCCATTGATTCAGGAAATGGTGAGCTAACATCACAGGATTCCATTGATTCAGGAAATGGTGAGCTAACATCACAGGATTCCATTGATTCAGGAAATGGTGAGCTAACATCACATAATTCCATTGATTCAGGAAATGGTGAGCTAACATCACATGATTCCAATGATTCAGGAGATGTTGAGCTAACATCAGAGTATTCCATTGATTCAGGAAATAATTGTATGGACCCCTTAACTTTTTTGTGCACTCTGGTGATGTAATAATAGCTTTCATGGTTGTAGATTGGTCATCCGAAGAAGAAGCTATTTTATTGGGTAGAGAAACTGGACCAGATTGTGATTGTAGAAAACTGAGTACAGAAGTACAAAAGAATGAGATGCAAAAGCCTTTATATGATTCTTCTGTTTAGTATGGAGAACTTCTGGGTACTTCGGAAAGATGGGAATGCCATTTCAGTAACACAGCTGTTGAACAGATGACAAAGCTTTCCTGACCTGGATGGTGTCAGTGGAAAAGTCTTGATATAGAGTGATTTTCTGGCCACAGAACAGAAAGGATTGGACTTCCTTAGCAGACAATCATATGTGCCATGTGGAAGATAATTTGCCTTGTTGTAAGGCCTGTCTCATGGGTAGGGTGTACCAATCAATGTGCTCTGTTGCTTGTGAAAGGTGAAGCAAGAGAGAGATATAGCACATCCAAGACATGTCTCAAGGAGGTTTATTAAATCTCCCTTTTTTGTGCTCAACTTAAGTCCAACTAAATGGAGATTATTCATGCCACATCTGTTTTCTAGAGATAAGATGTGATCTTGCAGATCTCAAATGGTTTGCTTGATCATATTAATGTTAGCGGATCATTTGTTGTAGACAAATGACTTGAAGATTAGTGATCAATTCATAGAATGCTGTTTTGGAAGAACATGCTTCAAGCTGTGCCTTGAACTGAATATTCTACTTTTTAATCTCTGAGGTATTAGAAAGAATATGCATCACCAATTCTGCAAGCCTATCTAATTTAGTACCGATGTCTTGGTGAGCAGTATAGGACCAATCAGACAGTAGAGTATCCAAGTCTTCACAAGCAGTAGTGTCTGCTGCCATTGTAAAGTTTGGGAAACACAGTCTCCATATTAAAAAAACTCTGAAAAATATGTTATACTAAGCTAACCATGCTACAAAAAATTAAGTTAATAAGTGATTCTGTATCTTGGACTAGGCTTATATAGGCTCCAGGGCCGTTAGCCTAGTACACACCTATGAACCTATCAGAGCCAATCAAGAGGTGCTATTTTCTTTCATGGTGGCCAGCTCTGTCCCAGATCCTTCTGCCTTTTTCACACAAGTGAACATGGCAGCCACTTTTGAAGCAACTCCATTTTTGAGTACAAACACATACCTTAGATTATATTCTTCACAGAGCACAGAATTCAGGCTACTGATTTTCTTTGTATAGAAACACTGAGGCCTTTCAAGTTGGTGGTATGTATAGACAGGTACATACTAAAAGGAGAGTTATATTATAATACTAGCTTACTAAGAGAGGAGTAGAGGGAGTTAATGACATGCTTAGCTCTGGAATATATACCTTTGGTAGGCAGGTGGGCTAGGCAGAAAGTTTTTCTAATGACCATAGACACATTGTGGTTTACTATCTACAAAACAGATCTTGTCTCTAATAATGATATAGATTTTGATGGAGTATCATTTATGTTGTTGGAGATGTAAGGGTGCTCATGTTTTCCAAAGGACATAATACTGCTCTTTTTAGGACTCAGTTTTAAGCCATGGTCACGGCACCAATTGTTTATTCATAATAGACCCCTCTTATTGGCCATGAATGTCATCTGGAGAGCTGACAATAGCTTCAAGTTTATAATCATCTGCACATTTGGTGACTTAGAGACCCTTGACATCAACTTAACTATTAATGAAGTAAATAACACACACGTGGCCCCAAAACTGAACAATGTGGGACCCCATTCTTAATGTGCTGGGTTCTGTCTATGAACCATTTAGCTATCCAGCAGGCTGCCTAAGAGTTTACATTAAGTTTGATTAATTTGTCCTTAAGCATCCAAGTATGGAATGATATTGAAGGTCTTCTCCAGATCAAGGTATGTTGTGTGCATCAAACTTCTCAGACTTTGTCCATTTGCAATTTATATCATCAGCAGCTCCTTCTTAGTTAAAATGCTCTCAGCTTAGAGAAGGACAGCACAGCTGGAGTCACAGCATTCCATCTGATCAGTGTACATCTGTTAACTCTGATAGCATAAAATGACCTAATTACTTTGAGATTGTGCAAGGCTTTGTCTCAGGATGCCCAAAACACTCCCCATGTCAGATGAAAGAACCCAAGTACCACTTTTCCAATAGTTATATCTCCATCTATGAATCTGTTGCTCACCTACTGCAGTACAATGTCTTCCAAAGAGCGTTCAGTCACATTTTCACCTGGTCCTCAAATAAAGAAGTATCATTTTGGTCTAGTGGTTTCACCAAAGCATCTTCACCAAAATCAGCTTTGATCAAGTGTACTGCACATTTTTGTCAGTTTAATCCATACATATTTTGCATTATTATTATTATTATTATTATTATGATTATTATTATTATTATTATTATTATTATTATTATTATTGTTGCTGTTCAATGCTTGCCACATAGTACTTTGATGCCAGAAGAGATTTGTATTTTATTTTTAATCCAGGTAAGTCCACTGGACAAAGTGCCCCTTTTCAAACACTGTCTGGTCAAGTGGCTTGCTCAAAACTTAATCATCTGCCTTGCCAGACACTAATAGAAATTTAAAAAGTAAGTTTTTCAGTCTCCCTTTCTGTGATGAATGAAGTCGTAAGCCTTGTTTTTTTAAGAACACAGACAGTTCAGTCTTTTTAACAATGAACATCCCATCAAATTTGATGAACTCAAATCTATGGTTTAATTAGGCCTTATGTCTAATTTCTGCTTAAGGTAACTTATAAGTTGAGGGGTGAGCATGGTTTCTGGAAGATGTCCATTGTTCCATTGTCTACTTAAGCATTATTCACACTGGAGTTCTTAAAATTTATTTATTTAGTTATTTGCATTTGTTGACTAAATTAATCACATTAGGCTTGGACTATTTTCAGGGTTACACAAGGAGGTATCTCTACAAACATTGGGGAGTTTTTCTAGGACACTAGTGTCTTCAATAAATCTCAGGGGATCATTTACACCCATTTGAGCTACCACTGTGTCAGGAGGATGGGATTTTAACTTAATGTCTTAACTGAAATATGGTACCCAAGGAATGCAACCCCGTCCATAAACTGCAGTAAATTCTCAGCACTGGGAAGTGAATCCCAGCATCTGATGTCGGAATGGAAACCCCAAGCATCCGATCTTCCAGCATGGAAGTTGACTTTGACTGAGCAGGTAGCATGCTGCATTTAGCTTCAATAAAACATTGGCTCTGAGCATTTTATATTCAGGTTCAACACGTATTCAGAACACTTTTTAAAGCCATGCATAGACCATGATTTAACATAGCCTCAATGTTTAAACATTTATCATAGATTTTCTGCAGTGTGATTGAATTGCTGGTGCTACCAGCTACCAAAATTTCAAAAAACAAATGAGTGATTAAGATTATGAGATTGGCCTGGCAGGATTAAAGCTCTGTTGAGGTAATGAGCTCTTTTTTGTACCTATGGTCCAGGATTTGTTCCCTCCCCCCTCCATTTGCCTACTGTTTTACTCTGAGTCACCACAAGTGCTGCTGAATAGCCCTTAAAATGGGACACTTGTCTCTCTGATTAACAGATGGATAAAATAAAAATAGAATGAATTGTGGATTATGCTAGTGATAAAATCACTGTAGCAGCAGTTGTGCTGTTTCTGCTGAATAGTTATCTTAATGTAACCGTATGATAACCATTGAGATGCAAACTGATTTTAAGATTATTTCGGTAAACCATGTACAACTTGAGAAAAGCTGTAGTTGCACATTAGGACCCTCATCACAAATCTAAGTACTTGGAAATTCATCTGGTTATTATTGTGTCAATGCTCTAGACAAAGATTTTAAGGATAGTGATTTTGAAAATGAGGTAATCATGGCTGACAGAAAATGATCATGGAAGAGAAGCAGAAAGTTTAAAAGAAGCTAGATCTTCAATTTAAACATGATACTGTTGATCGATAACAAAAGTTCTGGAAAAAATGAGCTGGATTTAGTGCTGTAATGAGACAGATGTTTGACAGTTGTGAGGTTGGCCAGACGTCTAACAGACCTAAGCCTAGTCCCAATTCTTGACATGTCTCTGGCCTCTGAGTAGAGTGAGACAGTTATCAGGCACTTAATGCACTTGGTACCTTCCTGTCATTGATCAATGTATATTCTTCACTGCCGGAAGCATTATGAACACAAAAAAAAAAGGACCGTCAGAAAACGTAACGACATCTATTAATTGTTATATGTGTAAATATGATCCATCTCAGACAATGCTGGGTTACAATATAAGAGAATTCAGTAGTGGTATAAAGACACATTAGAGAACTTTAATATTAAAAGTATGATGATGGGAGCATGTAGCACTTGGAACAATGGACTTCCAGAAAAACATAGTACGACACTAACAGAAATAATGTTAGAAATGAAAGCTAATAGTAAGTGGATATGACTGCAAATGTCACTAGACCATGGCCTGATGGTAAAACAAAATATGCCGAATGTCTATGGCTGCAGTCCAAATCAGTGAACATTTGGCCAGAACCCAATCTCTCTTCAGTTTTGATTCTTAAGTTGCCTGTTCTAGAAGTGTCCACAAGAAACATGACAGTATGACAATGTATTTCAGCATTACGTACATCAAGGGCAGTATTTGCTGAGGCATTATTTGTAGGGTTTTCAAACTTTCTCTTTATCTGTCTTTTTTTTAGTGTAGTTAATCACCATTAAAAATAAGACAAGTAAACAATTTCCAAGCAGGATTTTAGTCAGTTACAATTATGATCCCTTAATGCCAGACTATAATCTGTTATTAAGTGACTGACATTACAACTACTTATTGATGATGAGAAGGAGGTGCTCAGGGTGGTAGAATGATCTATTGCTCAGGGTAGCCAGGAGGATTTACTGTCCAGGGTGCCAGATGGATCTACTGCTCAGGCTTTCAGGCAGATCTACTGTCTAGTCTGCCAGATAGATCTAATGCTCAGGGTGCCTGATGATCTCTACTCAGGGTGCCAGATGGATCTACTGCCCAGGGTACCAGATGGATCTAATGCTCAGGGTGCCAAATGGAGCTACTGCCCATAGTGCCAGATGGATCTACTGCCCAGGGTGCCAGATGGATCAACTGCCCAGGGTATTCAGGAGGATTTACTGCTCAGGGTGCAGATGGATCTACTGCCCAGGCTTTCAGGCAGATCTACTGTCCAGGGTGCCAGATAGATCTAATGCTCAGGGTGCCAGATGGATCTCTACTCAAGGTGCCAGATGGATCTAGTGCCCAGGGTACTAGATGGATCTAATGCTCAGGGCACCAGATGGATCTACTGCCCAGGGTGCCAGATGGATCTGCTGCTCACAGTGCCAGATTACTTTTCTACAGCTTAAAAAAAGATGTTCAACTGAATATTAAGGTGAATAAATCCTTTGGTTTTAACTGATTCTCAGTTGTTTTTTGGTGTCAGGGCCTAAAGGTTCTTTTGGTGGAGTATGAGTTTTTCTAGAGATTGTTTGTCTTTGTTTCTCTTGCCAGTTTGGTTTTCTACAGCATTGCTATAGCATAATTTCATACTTCAGAGTCTTATTTTGCATCTTTTTTAAAAAATAACATTTACTTTTTTTTATTTTTAATTAGTCATTTGAATTATGATGGTATCTAACTTATTTAACCATTCTGTGCCATTTACTCATGTAGTATTGTATTTTTATCAGTTGTGACCAGTAGTGTAAATTAAAACAACAGTTAAAGCTTTTGTTCTTCTTACCTACATCATACATAAAGCTGCATCATTAGTTTTATTCTCCATCCTGAAGTCTTGTTTTTATCTTCTAGGCTCAGATTGGTGCTACAGCTCACCAGAATGTGGTAAGTGCCACCGAAAGCTCATTTTTATGAATGTTTGTTTTGTTAATGTAATTCTGCCAACAAGTGATATTGACAGAGACCCTTGCATTATTCAGCGGCAGCCCCAGAGTGCAATAAGTTAAGGGATTTGAGCAGGGTCCCAGCGTATGTGAGTAAGAGAGGTTGGAAGTCTTGTCCGGGTGTTCAGTTCATTGCATTAATCATTGCAGTATACTGCCATAGACATAATGCACTGGGACATTGGAGGACACGAACCTCATCAAAGTTAAGCACCGTCTATAATGTTAGCAAGTCAACAGGAACACTCAGGGCATAGGGACGTACTCTAATGCCATGAAAGAATATTCTACTTCCTGCTGATTGCCACCAAACGAGGATCACAGCCTGCTGAATGTCCTCTGTGAGAATGTTACTTTTTAGTGATAACAGATTTATGCATATTAGGGTAAATGACGTGTAACTTAGAAGTATCTGCTGAAAAAGTACACTGAAAATAACTTTCATTTAGCAATGAGAAAAATGCTCTCATAATACCTTTTATGGCAGGCACAACAAATGCAGATATGATAACTAATACAAAAAGGACAGATTATCAGATTAAAGGGCAATGAACATGCTTAAGGACAGTGCTGCCTAACAGGATCTGAACTCAATTTACTTGAATGAAATGACCTCCCTGAAGTGCAAAACTAGCTGCATTGCAAACTACTCATGGGCTGTGTGAAAACTATTACACATATTTGATTTGCTAATAATTAAAATATCATAAGACTCCAGGAGACTGCTAAGAGACTCTCAAGTCACCATATTACCATTAAATGCATTTGATGTGCACATGCCTAACTGGGCAATTATTTGATACACTATTATAATCCTAGAAAAACAATTAGAATGTAACTTCAATGGACTATCAATTCTCCCTGCCTAAGAAGGGCAGTAACATATTGTCAGTGAGAAAAATGCATTCAACTGTACCTTCAACAATTGCTGTGGAGCCCGCAGGCCATTGCTATTGCATGAAACCGACCACTGTGGGAAGTAAACTTATGACCTTCAGATTATGAGACGGATATGCTACATACCGAGCTGACAAGACTTAGCACTGTCATCCCAGTGACAATACTGGCAGTACTGCATTTCCTGTTTGGACACAAGTGGGCCTCTTGAAATAGAGTGCTGGCTGCTATTTATTTAAAGTGGTATTTGCTTTTTAAAATATCTACCCCTTAGCCCTTTATCAGATCACAGAAAAGTTCACTGGAGCTCTCCATTTGCTCATAGAAAAGGTATGACTGGAGGTCTCCATTACTTCACAAAAAATCAATTTCCCAGTGGTTGATCCAGTTAAATGTAACACAAAATTAACAAATCATTATGACTGTGTGCTAAAAATCACAGAAGTAAATAAATAGTATTCCCACCCAGTAAAGATAGCAGACAAAAACAGAAAATTGAAAAATGAATGCACAGTGAATGTACTTAGAAGAATTGGTGACCAGAGATTTCAATTGAAATCCATTAGGATCAAGCTTCTGAAGTCCTTCTGCAACCCAACAATATTTATCTTTGGAATCTCATCTTTCAGAAGGTGATAAATGTACCATGCTGCATATGGGCTTCTTTCTTTACCAATTCCCCTAACTGCCTCCAAGAGCAGTTTCCTTTCAGCCTTACTTGTGTATTTCCTCTCTTTGTGAACAAAGTTCTTTAGCTAAGATTAGCTTTTAGCTTTTGGTCAAGTTCCAGAATTAGAGATGAAATCATACTGATTACATGTGATTCTTCTTCTAACGGTTCCTGCTCATTTGGACAAGAATGAGCCTTAGAAGTTGTCCTGGTTTTTAGCCATCCTTTCTCCAGACTGGCTTTCGTCACCATCAGTTGTGATTTTGTTAGCCTTCCATGCTGTATTTTTGATGGAGTTTACATGTCCAAGGCTGCCCAGCAGACAATGATAAGGTGGTTGTTTTTCTTTCTTAAGAAGACTTAATGCTTCTGATTTGGTGCTAACACTATATGTAGTACCCTCTCACTGCATAGAGAAGACTGACCGGTGGATTATACCTGTTTGAAAGAAATTATATTCAAATTGTCTTCTAATCAGTTCTAATTCTGCTGACTATAGAGAGCATGAAAAAAATCTCTAACAAATTTTAAGTAAAATCTTCACCAAGTAACTCCTCTGTGCCTTATACCTTTATTGAACAATTATTCCTTTCTTATTATTCAAAGTATAAACAGCTGACATCAAAACATATCTGTTGAGACAGATGTATTGGGATCCTGCTTCCTTGGACCTACCTGAAATACCCTGATTCCATGAAAAATGAAATAGTGTATACACCACTTCTTGTAATTTTACCTGCAAAAGCATTTAGTTCTTCTGGTAATAAGATTTCTGAGAGATGCAAGCAATATGCTTGCTCTTCCACCATGATCTGCTTTCAAGGTAATCTCAAACTTCCCACACTGCTGCCTACAGCTTTTTCACTTTTGCAACTTATTCAGTGTTTCTGCTATTTAATTTTACCTTCTCAGTAAGAACAGATGCATGTTCATCTCTCTTTCCATGCTCCTGTTGATGGATAACCTTGCTGTGGCAGACTTCCTCCTATTGAATTAGCAAAAGGCTTAATCAGCACCCTGAGCTGATAAAACAAGCTAGCACCTCCATCCTCTCACTTAAAAATAAGCAAACAAAAAAAGCACTTTCCTGTATTAAGTTGATCACTACAGTGTGGTGATCAGCTTACTGTAATCATATACATACCTCTGACCCAGCAACCTCTTCCATTGAAGAGCAAAGAAAAAAGAACTTCACTGTAATAACCGGATCGCTACATCATAACAATCAGGTTATTATAGTTCATATCTACACACTTGATACTTCTCAACTCTCCAGTTTTTTGCCTCATGTTTTTCATCTGTTCCTCATAAAATTTGTGGTTTTCTGGCAAATCACTGAGGACTAAAGTCAATAAATAATGAAGGACATTTAAGTTTCAGACTTCACATCCTTCAGAAAATGCATGCTAATACTCTAGCAACTTTTTTAGTGTATAAGAGCAATATTTAAAATATGTCCCTATTTTTGTGTCTCTCCCCCCCCCATTATTTTTAGGCTTTGCACAGATTTCTTGCACTTTGAGCATGAAAAGTATGATGCTCCCCTCCCACGGGCAAAAAAAAAAACACTTTTTTATTTTAAACTGTAGCAAAGACCTTGTTAGAAATGTCGCAAGCAGTTGCAACAGTTTCAGTCATACAGTGAGTAATGCAGCACTCAGATTTGACCACAAATGCAATATTGGCATTTAAAAGCTGATATTGCACTAAAGAAAGAAAGGTAATTTGTGCATTATGGTGGATTGCCAGTCATGCCCCCCGAACAGTCTGCACCCAAGGCAATTGCCCCTTTTTCCCCTCCCTAGCTGCATTTTCATGAATTAGTAAGGAGAGCCTTTTCAAGAAAGATTAAAATGTGTTCAAGATTTGTCCTTTCACATTTTGATAATAGTTATTTTTCAATGCTTTCTAATATTTTCAAAGAAAAATGAGCTTAAGGGACTGCAGATGCAAGTGAAAATTAATTAAAAGTCATTTTTAAACTGCCAGTTGGTAGAAAGACAGACTTAATTAGTCATCTTCCTCTAGGCCAGCTACACCCTCCATGCATTATTGCTGCCTTCTGAAATACTTCCACTCAAAGAAAGTATATCGAATGTGTAATCACTTAAATAGCATATCTTTATGATGGACACATTTCAACAAAAAAGTCTACCCCCCAATACTTTACCTGTTTTGCTTTAAATAAAGAAATAAATGTACTTTTATATATATATATATATATATATATATATATATATATATATATATATATATATGTATGTATTTATATGTGTCTGTGTGTGTGTGTGTGTGTGTGTGTGGTGGGGGGCAACAAAATGAGATTTCAGTACAAATATGAATTTCTAGCTACACCCCTAAGTGTAGTAAGATGCTCAGAAAAACCTTTGTTGAGGACCATTCTTGTGTCAGAAAGGTCCTTAAAAATGTTGTCTGTTGTCTGTTTCTTGAATTAGAAGTATAGCTGAAACACTTCATGTGTTACAATGTTGCCTGTTGTCTGCTTCTTGAATTAGAAGTATAGTTGAAACACTCCATGTGTTACAATGATGTCTGTTGTCTGTTTCTTGAAATAGAAGTATAGTTGAAACACTTCATGTGTTACAATGTTGCCTGTTATCTGTTTCTTGAATTAAAAGTATAGTTGAAACACTCCATGTGTTACAATGTTGTCTGTTGTCTGTTTCTTGAATTTGAAGTATAGTTGAAACACTCCACGTGTTACAATATTGCCTGTTGTCTGTTTCTTGAATTAGAAGTACAGGTGAAATACTCCATGTGTTACAATGTTGTCTGTTGTCTGTTTCTTGAATTAGAAGTATAGTTGAAACACTCCATGTGTTACAATGTTGCATGTTGTCTGTTTCTTGAATTAGAAGCATAGTTGAAATACTTCATGTGTTTCAATGTTGCCTGTTGTCTGTTTCTTGAATTAGAAGTATAGTTGAAATATTCCATGTGTTACAAAGTTGCCTGTTGTCTGTTTCCTGAAATAGAAGTATAGTTGAAGCACTCCATGTGCTACAATGTTGTCTGTTGTCTGTTTCTTGAAATAGAAGTATAGTTGAAACATTCCATGTGTTACAATGTTGCCTGTTGTCTGTTTCTTGAATTAGAAATATAGCTGAAACACTCCATGTGTTACAATGTTGTCTGTTGTCTGTTTCTTGAGTTTGAAGTATAGTTGAAACACTCCACGTGTTACAATATTGCCTGTTGTCTGTTTCTTGAATTAGAAGTGTAGGTGAAATACTCCATGTGTTACAATGTTGTCTGTTGTCTGTTTCTTGAATTAGAAGTATAGTTGAAACACTCCATGTGTTACAATGTTGTCTGTTGTCTGTTTCTTGAATTAGAAGTATAGTTGAAGCACTCCATGTGTTACAATGTCTGTTGTCTGTTTCTTGAATTAGAAGTATAGTTGAAATACTCCGGGCAGGATTCACGAAGGTTTGCATGGAGTGTAAGAGACTTGTAAGACTCCATGCAAGCCACGTGATCCAGGAACAGCCCGAAACTCCGTGTAAGAGACCAGCTAAAACGTCTCTTACATGGACTGGGCGTGGATATGCTAAATACCTCACTTGCAGCTGAAAGGCATGCAAATGAGGTAGAGTAGCAATCCACAAAACAGAAAGCAGCCCGTGTAAGAGCCGTTTTAGCTGCAGAAATGTACTCAGTTGACAACTGAGTATGTTTCTGCAATAATCACAATGGAGCCATGTCATCTCCAAATAAAGGGTGCATATGTGTCAGGCAGCATGCCAATGGCCAAATATGTGGCCATTGGCAAGGTACCCCGATGCAAATATTAAAAAAATATAATTTTTTTTTCGGCGATCACCGATGTTTAAATGCAGCGCAGCCCCGCGCAAACGGGCTGTGCTGTATAAAGCATAAAAATGAAGGTTATAAACCCACAAATGTGGGTTTTATGCAATGCATGGAATTACAATGCAGGGACCAGCAGACCAAAAACAACATGGCCACCGTTTAGTGGTTGCTAAGGGGGGAAGCTGAGTCTAAGACATGTAACTAAGCATTAGTAGGCAATCTGATGTAAATGAGGCTTAGGATACTGAATCCCACTGTCACATAGCAAATGAGCACATTCTGAGTAGTGTAAGAGATACATAAGGGGGAGGAATAGAGTAGGAGATAGGTGACATCACAGGGGGGAATGGTAGAAAGAAATGCAGTTCATTGGAGGTCAGTGTTACATGACAGATGTCAGACACAGATCATGGAAAGAGGAGTGCCACAAGATAAGCATGGGAAAGTCAAGAAATGGAAGGTGTACACTGTTACTTATACCAAAGTTTCTTGCTGGGAATGCATGCACACATGTGCGCACCATGAGGCATGGGTAGGACAGTGTGTGTGCGTGTAAGGCAGACTGAGCATGTGGGAGTGTGTTGGTAGACTTGTAAGACTGTTTGCGCTAGTGTGCGCGTGTGTAGGGCAGACTGAGCATGTGGGAGCCTGTCGGCAGAGTTGTAACACTGTTTGCGCTGGTGTGCACGCGTTTTAACCCGAATAAGCAGATTCTGAATCGTGTAAGCATGTGTGCACATGTGTAAGCCACTGTGAGCATGTTTTTGCTGGTATGCACGTTGCTCCCCCCTGAGGAAACATAAAGGAAAAAGGAAGCAACAGAATTAGTAGGAAGCTAGCAGGGAATACTGCTGGAGCTAGCAGGTGAAAACAATTAGAAGCAGGCAATTACACAGGCAGAATAGTAGCTCAGCCAAGCACTTAAAACTCTGCAAACAGCAGTGCAGGATGCATCTCTCAAGAGACACTGCAAGACAGGAGTAAGCTATTAGAAGTGAAAACTGAAAAAGCTGAACTCAGAGCAGAAATGCTAGGGGCTGCCATAGCTGTCATAAGGTGACATAGGCGACTTGCTGAGGGTGGTGACAATGCAGATGGTGCCAGACAACCCACAGTGAGGAGACGGAGAAGAGTGTACAGGCCCAGGGTCACCTACCATGGGTTACATGAGCTAGAGATAGTAGAGCGCTATAGAGTGGGCAGAGACCTCCTGCAGCAAATTGTCGAGCTGTGCAGGCCACGCCTCACACACAGAACCAACAGAGGGGAACCCATCCCAGTGGAAACCAAGGTATGTGTTGGCCTAAGTATACTAGCAACAGGTACCTTCCAGAGACCAACTGGTGATATGATGGGGATATCACAGGCATCAGCCTCCAGGGTACTGCACCAGTTCCTGGATGCCATGTCAGCACATGTGGTGATCATGTATATTTCCCCAATGCCTGTGAGGTATTGGCCAGCAATATGCGTCTCTTCCAGCAAATAGCGGAATACCCTGAGGTAGTGGGTGCAATAGACTGCACGCACATACGCATCAAAGCACCAGCCGGTGAGCGGGATAGGGCCTACATTAACCACAAGGGCTTCCCCTCCATCAACTGCCAGGTCATGTGTGATGCCCAGGGCATAACAATAAATGTGTGTGCTGGCTGCCCTGGGAGCTACCATGATTCCCACATCTGGCATTTGACGCAGCTGTACCAGACATTTGCCAATGGGGACATCCCACACGGACACCTAGTGGGGGATGCAGGTTATGCACTGGAGCCGTGGCTGATGACACCCATCAGAGACGCACACACACCTGAGCAGGAATGCCATAATGAGGCACACGCACAAACACATAATGTAATAGAGCGTGTGTTTGGGCTGCTCAAGTCACGGTTCCGGTGTCTGGACACATCTGGTGGAGCCTTGCAGTACTCACCAACTACATGTACCGAAATTGTCATGGTATGTGCTATGCTACATAATATGATCTTGTGAAAACAGCTGCAGCAGGACCAACATAGGGCCGGGCCAAACAGCCCCCCACCATTGCTAAGGCCATCACAGGCAGAGCATGACTCGGAGGAGGAACAACCTGAGCCTGCCCCAGTAGGCAGAAGGAGGCATGCCCAGTATGTCCTGGCATTGGCAAAGAGGCAACGCATAGCACATACACTGGCTCAGTCGAACCCTGAGAATGATACCCCTCTCTGACTCACTCATATAATAACATGGATGCCTAAAATGACATGACCTGCTCTCAAACATGTACGGGGAAGTGTAATATGTGCATCCGACAGAGGCAGCCCTGCAGCACCACCTGAGGCATGAATACTATGTGTTAAGTAATGTAACACCATGTACTATATGCACACTTGAGGACCCTGACTAACATCCACCCTCACCATGCATGGAGCCACAATATGACAATGGGATGATCAATTGCAATAATTGGCTGAAGTAATGCAGTTAGTCAAAGGGGAGCCAATGTGTTCCAGCCTGGGATGACATGCTGAGCATGACATGATGCACCACCTGCTAGGGGTGGCATGCACCTATCAGTCCAGGCCTCATGGATACTGGCAAAGGCTGTCAGTACCCACAGCGTGCCCTGAATAGGTATGTCTCAAAACACAAACCCACCTCCATAGGTACCACAAGGGATAAGAACCTAGATGTAATGCTACCCAATGCCAGAAGTCTAAACAGCAAGATGCATGCAGTGTAAACACACCCAGTATGGAGAATGTTGATATATGTCCTGTAACCGAAAACTGGGTCAAGGCTCAAATCAGCACCCTGACACTACCAGGTTACACCTCATACTGTGCTGTACAGCCTCAAAACATGGAACAAGCTACAAAAGGAGGGTGACTAGCAATAATTGTCAAGGATAACCACACCCCCATGTTGGTACCACAACAAGAAGCAGCATGGACTAGCCATGGTCAAGTACCAGTGGCTAAAACTGCCTCCCAGTGTATAGCCTGCTACAGACTACTGTCCTAACACCAGGAACTGCACCTGGCCTATGTTGGAATACATGAATATATCAAGCCCCCCAAACCACATTATATTGGTTGACTGAAAATACCCAGACATAAACTGGGAGCATTATACTAGCACCAACACTGTAGGAGAAAAGTTCCTAGAATCCATAAACCAAAATGCCCAGGAACAATGTACCACTCCAACAAGAGGGGTAAGCATACTGGATGTGATAATTAGCAACATGGGTACTGGATGGCAAGATGAGAAGTGTATCCCTCACTGGTAAGACCAGACCATAGAGTAATCACACCGGATATACACATTCTGACCACAATCCCTGGCCAGAAAACCACAGTGAAAAACATGTGTAAAGCATAAGTTGCACCCCTCCAAACTGATGTGGAATCCATTAAAGGCCCTGTGCAGGTGCAAAATATGGGACACACTGCAGAATCTGTTATACAGGCATTCCATGAACACAGCCAGGAATGCTTGGATTATGCAATCACAAATAACAACAAGACACAATGCCATACACGCAGGCATCTGGCATGCTGGACTCCAGCCATTACCAAACCATGCAAGAGAATGAGGAAGCTACTACATGATAGAGCAAACATAAAAAGGGAAGTAATCACTGAGCAGTAGTATGGCAATAAAATATGTCCACACATACAATCCACTAAGGCCAGCTACAACAAGTAGAATCTGTGAATCCTGAGGCAATGTTACACCTGCCCCAAGTACACAGACAACCCTCAACCCCCCCCCAATAAATACAAATATATGTGAGAGATGCAACCATTTATCCAAACTGGAGGCTGAGCTCCCCCAACTCAGTACTGTTAAAACTAGACAGGAGGAGAAGGTAACCACACACACCACAAACCCAGTCCCACATAGACCTATCACAACTGTAAACCAAACACATAAACACAGAAAAACATTCCCGGAGGCCCTAATTACAAACACACCACACCAACAGAGGCCTCCAAAGCAGACCCACAAGCAACCACAACCTCCACACATAGCACATGCAACACATAGTACACAAAGCTGGTGTGCCAAACAGTCACAGGCCAGAAGGAGAAACAACATGCCTGATACAGTTGTAATAGGTGACTCTATAGGCAGACACACTGCTGTCCCACTCACCAGACTGAACAAGGGAAAGGGTACAGTAAGCTGCCTGTAGGCTGCTACAATACACCACATAACACAAGTACGCCGGTCACCCCAAAGCAAGTAGAAATATGATGCAGTCATTGTCCATGCTGGTGTGAATAACCTGAGATGTACCTCCCTGGACTACATGAAAAGATACATGGATGAGCTCTCTGAGTATGTACTCCAGGCCAGTATGACACTGGCCATTTGCAGCAGCCTACCCTCACCAAGAATGATGCCACAGTGCAAACACAGAATGATCAGCTTTAACAGGTGGCACAATTACAGCTGTCAGTCCAAGAGGATCTAATGTCTATCTGCTTGAGGTGTCATGCATGACAAGCCATGCTGCTGTTCCAGGGATGGCTTGCACCTGTTACCCCTGGGCATCTGGATATTGGATAAGGCTTTTGCCACCTCCATAGAGCCGTATGTAGGCAAGGCTGAAAAGACTAACCCACCACCCTAGAAAACATAAGTGGTAAGAAACATAAGGGTAATGCTGACCAATGCCAGATGTGTAAACCGGAATATGCATGCTCCTGAGGCCCTTCCCAGTATGGAAAACATCGATGTCTGTGCAGTGACAGAAACCTGCTGCAAGCCTACTGACAGCACACCAGCACTACCAGGTTATACATCATATCATGCTTTACGGCCCCAAAACCTGGACCAAAACATAAAAGGAGGGGGAGTATCCATATGCAGCACAGACACCCATACGTCCAGGTAACTGACAATGCACGAAGCATCGGAGACCACCCATGTGCACCTAACTGTAGTCAAAACTGCTGTACAGTCTGTAGCATGCTACAGACCACACTCTCACACACAGGAACCTCACCCAGATGTCTTGAAGACACTGGCCAGTATGAATGTCCCACCAAATACCAAACAAGGTACTCACAAATTACCACATAGGTGGTAAACCATTATGTATGCAAGGAGTAATCAGGGACCTAGGGACACAAGTGGACAGTAACCTGTTATGTGATACTCACATTGCCAATGTGGCTAGGAAGACTGTCTATATTGGACACCGTATCATGAAAGGATTCACATCTACATCAACAGAGGTCATTGTGCCCCTGTACTGTTCTCTTATCAGACCCATAATCTAGTACAATGACTCATTTGGGATGTACCTTACCTGACACCTGCAGCGGTTAGAAAGACCTCAAAGGTATGTCATATGCTGCCTGGCTGTAGACACCCCAGCTGAATGCAGTCACATACTGCCTACACAGAGACATTGTATGTCTGTTGTACAAGGCCATGTCCAACACAGGAGTAATGGACATGTTCCACCCCAGGAAAATCAAAGCCATTGGAGCTGTGAGAGTGACAGATGTCAGCCTCAACACATAATGAAATAGGATGTGCTGGAGGGACAGATACATAACCCAGAGGTTCCCCACACCCTGGAACAGGATCCCACTCCATGTTAGGCAGAGCCTCTCACTGACACCGCTCAACAGGAATATTGCCAAGTGGAAGGATGATCGTAGATGTACACTGGGGGTCTTCACTTTGTCTCGTCCAGACAGAGGCACAGTAAAGTAAATCATAAATGGCCATAATATTCACATAGCAAGGGGCGCCGAAAGACACACACACTCTGGCTAGGCTTACAAATGCCCTAGGGTGGATAGCCTAGTATGAACCTATGAACCTGTGAAGATACAAATTGTACAGGACACTAAGGATAATCCCAAGGCTTACTCAACTGATGGTAGGAACCATGTTGGGAATTCACAGATATGCTCCGAATCACACAAATATTACAAACAACATACCAAACACACACACATATTGCCAACATACAACCTGACAGTTGCAGTGCAACCCCCCCCCCAGAATGCAAAATATCTATCCCAGCAGACTGCTGGCCCCCTGACATTGCAGATGCTGAGGTAACAGCCAGCATCTACAAAGCAAAACACACAGCAGCAATGGTATGAGATGGTGTCCTGGGCTGAGTCCAACATGGACTCCAAGAAGAATGGAATGCCAAATCACACTACTGCTCAATGTCAGCCTTACCACAGGATATGTACCCAAAGAGCAGTGTACAACAACAGTGGTCCTTCTCAACAAAGGTGTTGCCTGAATGGATACTGCAAGCTACCACCCCAGAATCCTGACAAGCTTGGTCTGCACAGCTATGGAAAGGATCAGCATGTACCACAGACATAAAGCTATCGGGGACCTACTGACACCAGACCCTACCCAGTGTGGCAGTCTTAAGTGCAGATCCTGCCCCTAAACATGTTTGACCCATTTGAAACAGTCATTAAGGTCATTGATGAGGACAATGTGGTCCACACAGCGTAGCTGGACCTTGCAAATGCTTCCATACAATACCCTACGTGTTCAGTATAGATATGTTCACCAGCTTAAATATAAACCCCTGTGTCAGTAGAAGGGTTGCAAACCAGACCAAGGACAGAACTGACATGGTCAGACATGCTGCAGCCATGTCAGACTACAAACCAGATATAAGTGGCATCCCACAAGGCTTGGTCCTGGGACCTCCCTCGTTTCGTATATATGCCCCATAGGTACAGGCCAACATGGAAGGACTGGGACTGAACATGTATGCAGAGGAGTACAAACTGCCCACCATATCTGACCCCCAGCTGACACAAGCATCCCACAAAAGGGCCACATAGAAATAGACAACTGCTGCCATAGCCATGTCAGCAAGCTAATTGCAGAAAAGTGTATAGTCAACCCCCGTGGATATACAGTAAGTGCCCACCAATTACCACACAGGTGTTAACTCATTACGTACCTAACATGTAATGAGAGACCTGGGGACTCAAGGTGATAGATATCCTGCATTGGACAAACATGTGGCTGTAGTGTTCCCAGAAACATACCATATACACGCCTAATCATGAAGGTTGTCAGATCTAGATAAGGGGAGGTCATTGTGGCTCTGCAGTAATCCTTCATCAGCGTTACAATTGACTACAATAGCCCCTGTGGGATGTACCTCAGCAGACACCTCCATCAACTGTAAAGTCCACAACAGTACCTCACCAGGAGTAGCAAAGAGCTTGAACAGATGCCATGTGTTGCCTGATTAAACAAACTGCAGCTCCACACACTGCCATACTGCCCACCCAGAGGCAAGCTGTGCCTGATGTATAAAGCCATGTCCAAGCTGGAATCAATGAACATGCTGCACCTTGTACAATCTGAATGGCAGTGAGCTATGCACATGAGAGACCTGAACCCCAGCACTGACATACATGGGACAAGCTGTACTGAATGATCCATAACACAGAAGCCACCCCCACTCTTGAGTAAACTCTCAGTACAGGTTAGCCAGAGAGTCACCCATCGACACTCCTCAAGAGGAATCTTGATGAGTGGATGGGAGATGGTAGGTTTACCCTGGGTATCACTGTTATGTCACAGGTAGATGGAGGCACAGTATACTTACCATGACATATGTCATGGCAAACTCAAGTTACAATGTGTGTCGAAGGACAAACACACTCTCTGACTAGCATTAGAAATGGCCTAGGGCCCATCGCTAGTGTTTGCCAATGTCCACCTATGTTGTAGAATACACTACCAATGTTGGACAAGCCTGGTTTAGGTAGTCCATATCTGAACATAATGTAACATGGTCATATGTGCATAACTGGCCCCTAAACAGTCTGTTGTGCTCACTATGAAGATTTAAAGCAGTGATAGGACTAAAGCCCAGGATACTGTCCACCACAGTGAAAGTACTGAACCAGTACAGTATATGGTACTACAGTGTTAGGTCAGTATGAAAGGATGTTGACAACTGTATGCAAAGTATCCCATGCAAACCCTGCAGGCACAGTATAATCCCTGTTGTGTTCATACACGAAGCAGTTGGCCAGTAAGCACACAACATGACACCCAACACACAACCATAAACGTGAGATATTGTTGAAGTTCACACTCATCCAAATATGTGGTGGACTGCAGAGTTCAACATATGGAAAGCTCACACTGGGCATGCTTGCACACTTTGATAAATGAGACATATGTCAGACAACATGCCATGGAAAGGCTTAACTGGGCATGCTCACACACTTAGGCCATATCTCCGTTTAGCAGTTGGCCACACATATCTGGTATTTGTACGTGTCATTCCCGGAACCAACCACATCGCAGCAATCTGCCCAGTGCACACAGTAAATGACTACAGAGACATAAGTGATATAGTGGATCCCCCTCATATTCAAACATCTTCCACAGATTCACAAGTTGTTCATAGAAACAGGGAATGCTATGGCAATAAAGACCTGCAAAAAGTCTATCAGCAACATATATTGTGCATCTGACAATTAAACATATGGGTGTAGAGGTCAATACTAGGCTGTTTGCCCTAGGGAATGACAGCTTAGCCAGAGTGTGCTTGGCATCTGCATCCCCAGTACAGTAGGCTACTGTGCCACTGTAAAGTAGGTCACATAAGGCATCATGTGAGGCTAGTGTGCTGTGCCTCTGTCAAGCAGGGACACAGTGGAGATCCCAGGGTTTGAATGTGCTAAGCCACATCCATGTTGTTGGTGTGTGCTGGAAGAGGGTTGCTGAGGACCTCTAACAGTAAGTGGGCATCAATAACAAACTGAGGGGAGCCCTATCTGCATTGTCTGGACAATTTCACTGTCAACACTGTGTTGTGATGATTATGTGGGATTGAAGTGTCATGCCGGTACTGTTCAGAGATGTCCTCCCTCTGTGGGCTACAGATCTGCAATGTATTAGCTCACTCTGTCTGTTGGACAGCTCATATATGGCTGGTGTACACCTGACAGGTGTCCTGTTGTGGAGCAGTCATGGGTATATTTGGGATAGCATGATCATTGCAAACCTTACACATGCTCATAGAATGCAATTGTCAAGGATTATGCAGAGTGGCCAGTATAGTCCCCCAGCATGGGCCCTTTGAAGACTTCCACCCCAGTCTTCACAAGTGTAGAGTTTGCTTGTGCTAAATACAGTTTGTTTGCAGTGACAACCTTGCCTGGGGGTGGGGATGGGATATGGATGTCCAGGGAAAGGTGGGTATGGTCAGATATCAACAATGGTGGTCTACCTCTGGTGTGGAACAGTGAGTACCCATGTTGCAGATGGACAGGTGCAATATGTATTCCCCCATGTGGCTGTGGTGAGTGGTTCTGCCATAGCACATGGACCCACAAATTGTAGTGGCTGTAGGGTAATGTTGTAGAGGCCTGAGTAGTTCCCACACACAATATGCCTGTACCTGATGTTAACAACTGGAATGGTGTATGTGAACACCTGCATATCCCGGCACTGTTCCCAGGGAAGCAAAGTGTGTGTCCTGGATGTGGGAAGGGTGTTCTGGACTGGTTGTGTTGTGTGTTACAGGTCCTGTGGTCACGAAGCATGGTATAGAACATAACCTGCCAGTGCGATGTGCATATCTGACCCTGAAGTAGGTGGCTGCAAATGCATATATATGCTATCCCCCACCTGACAGGTAGTACTAGATGTACATACCTCTGTAGAAATAGAGATGTCAGCACCCTATAAATACTGCAGGTGCAGAACAGATGCCCAGTAATTCGGATAGCGCGCTCTGCTAATGCGCCTCCCTCAAGTGTCATAATATAGTTAGGTAGGAGTTTGAACCATGCAAATGCTCAGTGTGTGTGTGTGTGTGTGTGTGTGTGTGTGTGTGTGTGTGTGGGTGAGCGGGGGTGTTGTGTGTGCAAGTCTGTGTGAGGGAAATGCCCCTTTTAGCAACTGGGAAAACACTCTACAGGATGCACATTCCCCTTTCTAAACACTGATGATGTCAGCACCCTATAAGTACAGCAAGAGAAGAATGACCTCTCAGTAGTGCGAATAGCATGCTCCGCTAATGCGTCCATTTCAAGTGTCATAATATAGTTAGGTAGGGGTTTGAATCCTCCAAATGCCCAGTGTGTGTGGAGGGGGGTTAGTGTGTGTGTAAGTCTGTGTGAGGGAAATGTCCCTTTTGGCAACTGGGAAAACACTCTACAGGATGCACATTCCCCTTTCTAAACACTGATGATGTAAGCACCCTATAAGTACAGCAGGAGAAGGATAACCTCCCAGTAATGCGAATAGCGCGCTCTGGTAATGCGTCCGTCTCGAGTGTCATAACGTAGGGGTTTGAATCCTGCAAATTTCCAGTGTGTGTGGAGGGGGGTTAGTGTGTGTGCAAGTCTGTATGAAAATAATGTCCCTTTTGGCAACTAGGAGAACACACTACAGGATGCACATTCCCCTTTCTAAACACTGATGATGTCAGCACTGTTAAGTACAGCAGGAGAAAGGAAACCTCCCAGTAATGTGAATAGCGTGCTCTGCTAATGCGTATGTCTCGAGTGTCCTAACATAGTTAGATAGGGGTTTGAATCCTGCAAACGCCCAGTGTGTGTGGAGGGGGTTAGTGTGTGTGCATGTCTGTATGAAAAGAATGTCCATTTTGGCAACTAGGAGAACACACTACAGGATGCACATTCCCCTTTCTAAACACTGATGATGTCAGCACCCTATAAGTATAGCAGGAGAAGGTAAACCTCCCAGTAATGCGAATAGCGCGCTCTGCTAATGCATCTCTCTCAAGTGTCATAGCTAGGTAGGGGATTGAATCCTACAAGTGTGTGGATGAGGGGAGTGCGTGTGCTGGCAAGTCTGTATGAAAGATATGTGCATTTTGGCAATTAGGAGAACACACTACATGATGAACATTACCCTTTCCAAACACTGATGATGTCAGCACCCTATAAGTACAGCTGGAGAAGAGAAACCTCCCAGTAATCTGAATATCACACTCTGCTAATGCGTCTCTCTAAAGTGTCATAACATAGGTAGGGGTTTGAATCCTGCAAATGGCAAGTGTGTGTGTTTGGATGAGGGGAGTTTGTGTGTGTGCAATTGTGTCTGAAAGACAAGTGCGTTTTGGCAATTAGGAGAACATACTACGTGATGCACATTACTCTTTCTAAACACTGATGATGTCAGCACCCTATAAGTACAGCCGGAGAAGAGGAACCTCCTAGTAATCCGAATAGTGTGCTTCGCTAATGCGTCTCTCTCACGTGTCATAACGCAAGTGTGTGTGTGTGGGGGGGTAGTAGGGTGTGTGTAATTGCAAGTGTGTGAGAGAATAGTTCCTTTTGGCAACCACTACAATACACCAGATGCTGCATATTCCCCCAGTAAACACAGGTGATGTCACAACACTATCAGTACAGCCAAACAGGGCTAATTGCCCAGTAATGCCAACAGTGCGCTCCGCTACTGGGTCTATCACCGCTGTCAGAGCACAGATAGGTATGTTTTGGAAACCCACAACTGCCACGTGTGGTTGTGTCACACAAAATGACCATGTGTGGGTTGTTGTTCATAATGCATGACATTGCTTAAACCAGCAATGGCACTACACACATGATGTATGTGTGTGACACATACACATATATAACTGTGACCTTCAGTAGTTACCATGTCTGACACGTGCCTCAAGTGGATAAATGGTATTTGCAATGCATAACATTATGACTGTGTCTTACTGTGCAGGGGCCGCATGCGGTATGTGTATATACAGTGTGAGTTGTATATGGTATCATCCTAACAGCAGGGGATACACATCTGGTCTGGGCCATATAGTCTACATGTAGTCGATGAACAGATGCTGCATGTTCCCACCTGTTGTGGGAGTGGTAACATGTTGTTCCACTGCAATTCAGTGACTACATGCTGGGAACCTTTCAGCTAGTGTGTTGTAGCTACAGTAATGCTCACACACAATGTTCAGCTGGATGCAGTCCAGCCATATAAAGACATATCTAGAGACTGTCATATTCCCAGTGTTGTTAGGGAGGACAGGTGGGTTTCCTGTGTATGGGAGGGTTGTGTGTGCCAGGCTATGAACCAGAAGGCAGTCCAACACACTGTTAGCTGCTCATGGATAGGCCCTGATGCTTTGTGCTGTGCCAACAACCTGGAGGTGTGTGTATCCGTGGTGCCTTGAGATACCATCCCCTTGTTCATGTGTGTTACGGGTGTAGGGGACGACAGGCATGGTATGAGGTATAACCTGGCAGTGATGGGTTGCACCTGTGAGCCGTGAATCAGGAATCTGTTACTGCACAGATATTGCAGTTTACCGTGCTGAGGACAGTGTCCAATGCATGCATCTTGCGGTGTACACTGCTGGTGTTGTGTAGCATTACTGTTAGTGTCCTATCCCGTGTAATACCCGCTGAGGTGGCTATGTAATCTGTGTCCTGCAGCAAAAGGCACTATGTGTGTATCAAGGGGCTTCGCCAATATACAGTGGCCCATGGGTGTCATGTGCAAGCTGCCCCTCGCAAATCATTGTGGCTTCCCTAGCATGTAAGCACATGCTGACAGCCATTGGATACCCTATGAATGACATTGGAGATTGAGCAGAATGTAGACATAGAACACCCTTCCTACATATTGTGGTAGCATACCTGGTGAGGGTATGATGGCAACCAAAGTCAGGCTCATACTGGCCCATGCCACATGCTGAGAGAGCCCTTCTATGTTCCCTATCATGTAGTCCAGGGAGGTACATCTCAGGCCATCCATAGTGGCATGGACAATGACTGAGTCATATGTGTCCATGCCTCTGAGTGACCTGTATGCATGTGTTTTGTGGTGGACCATAGTGCCCCACGGGCATATCACTGTCACCTTCACCATGTACAGAGGTACCTGACACATCTGTAGCAGGTGTGTTATGTAGCCCTACAGGCTGTGAGTGTGTGGCACACGGGATGTTTGTGCCATGTGTGGCATGTGCTCTGTTCCGACTTAACGTATGCCTGTGTGCCAACTGCAGAGGTGTGTGATGCTCAGGCAGGATGCTATTTTGAGTCTCCAAGTATGCCCCAGTGTGTTCGGATTGATGTCAGTGCGGGTCTATGTCAGACTGGTATTGTAGTCACTGTAGTATGTCATGCCACCTGACAGGGTATGGCAGTACTAGGTTCAGAGTGCTCAGTCCCCAGATTGGCTATGTGGTGGCATCTCACACATGTGGTGTACGTTCCTGGCCAGGGGAGAGGGTTGACTGCATACATGTGGCAGCTGTGACATTGCCACATGACTCACATAAACCACAACTGGACCATAGAGGTGATTCACAGGTTACCTTTGCACATGCTACCATAATAGTGTGATTGCCATGGTGATTACCAACACATAGGGCCAATGGGGAACAACATACTGAAGGTGAGTATGTGTGGGTGTACTGCTACTGATTTCATAGCGCTGGCATATATGACTGCACACTTGGGTAAATGCCAAGTAAGTCATATGCAATGTGTCACAGGCAACGTACATGCAAACAGGACAGACAGTGACGTTCTGTCAGGTGGAAAATTGACATACGTATAGTACGCTATGCAGATGTCACTAGGAATCCACAGAGGCTCTGTAAATCTGCATTGCAGGTGGAATCAGTGTTCCAGGGAACCTCAAGCAAACATGCATGCAAACAAAGCTACAGTAAACAGGGCTGGAAGTAGTCCATTATACAACAAAGAAGGGGTAACACTTCCAGTAGGTAACAGTGCAAATATGCAGGCACTATCAACATGTACCCAGGATTACACAGCTCAGATGTCCATGGTAGAACTGATATTATTTCATATTTAATTGTAATTTAAATTAAATTGGTACTGCACACATATCAACATGCGCAAACATCCACATTGCATAGTCGTTGTGGGCAACATGCCACCATTAGTGTACATGTCCATCATTGTGTATCACTACTTGCATTAGCTTCTCCCTGTGCTACCTATGTATGTGGATATCTGTTGACATCCTTACCACCGGTATGCAATAATGTGCAGCTGTTACACTATGGTACTTACTATGGGTGTAGATAACAATTCAGGACAGTCATACAGTTACTGCATCAGGCATGCTGGGATATACACACAATCATATCAGCACACTGTACTGTTACCAACATGATACTAGTAATACACTTCTATGTAGTCACCCTGTGCATCAGCAACATGTTTATCTGTTCCTGCACTGATGTTGGAGATTGCAGGAGGTGGCACAGTTTCATCATATACACAGGGTGTGAATGAGGTATGCCTGAGTCTGCCACTGATACCACCAATTGACATGTATGTGTATGTGTGTTGGTGAGGGACAGCAGTACAGGGTGGGGCACTGTTGGTGCAGTGTGTGCGTTTATGTGGTAGCCCTAGGTGTTAACATTTCGCATGTGTGTATGCATGCACACAGTTCCACCTCATGGCTGCCATATACTGGAGTTTGTGGACAGCCACAGACTGCACCTGGCAGGTCATACAGATCAGTGTCTGTGGGCATGGACACGGTACCTGTGCCTGGCAGGGGTGCTACGGACCGTATCCGGTACTAAGCCAGACTGGGTACTATCATCAGAAGTGGGAGTTTGTTGACTGGACACAGGTCCCTGTTGGGACTGTCCAGAGCCACATGCACGTGGTCTCCTGGGGTGGTCTGATGACAGCACAGACCCAGCATTGCTGGGGCTGCTGCTGGTACTATGGGGGCATCCGCAGGCCTGTTGTCATCCGCGCCGACTGCCAGCTGCTGCTGTTGCTGGCATACGGCCACGTCGATGCCGCAACTGTCCACCATTGCCATGGCTCATGGACATATGGTTGTGGTACTGCTGTAATATGTCCCCACAATGTCTGTCTATGACATTGGTGAAATTACGGATAGCATCCGCGATGTCACGCATACTGTCAGTCATGGATGTGCGACATGCTCTCAGCTCCCTCAGACCATGTCTGGTGTACCTTTCCATACGTGACTGTGCCTGCATGACAGCCCAAAACATAGCTGAGGTTGACAGACCTCTTTGGGCATGTCTGCCAGAGGCAGTACTCCCACGGATGCTCCAACAAAAAACCCATGGGCAACTGTCTGTGTGGTACCATCTCAGGACCCTGCCCATGGCTGCTGTGTGGGGAAGCATGTGCCACAGATAACACATTACCCTGGTCAATGCCCACTGTATCCTGTCCATCACCTAGGGACAATGGTGACATAGAATGTACTGGCAGGATGACTGTGCGCAATGATGGGGTTGACAGCTGTGTACTGTCAATTGACTGACCAATGACGGACCCTGACACACCTTCCTGTGCCATTACACAGATATCATCATTATCAGTACCTGTGGCACCAGATTCAGGTTCCCTGCTGCAGGACACCAGAGCAGCACCAGAACCTGTGGGAGGAAGACAGGAAACACAGTTTACAATGTCTACACAATGTTACCAGTGATGCACACATGCACACATGCACACATGCACATGTGGACACATGCACACATGCACACATGCACACGTGGACACATGCACACATGCGCACGTGGACACATGCACACGTGGACACATGCACACATGGACACATGCACACATGCACACATGCACACACACACATGCATACATGGACACACGCACACATGCACACATGCACACCCCGCAGTATACACACAGAGCACTACTGAGTTACACTATTATTACTAGCACTATCAGGACTATTATAGGTATTGTTAAAACACACTCACCAGCATGGATGGGCAGCCTTGCTGTAACACCGGAGGGACCTGCAGAAATGAGGGGATTAATGTCAGTGGGCACAACTGTGCCATTGATACTGCGTATGATACAGTTCAGTAGTACACCAGTTGCCTTTCACATGTCAGCTGCTGATATTGGTAATATCACACCTGCACAATTACATACTATGTTAACAGCTACATACCAAGGACACACCTTACACATGCATAAACTAACAGTGAACAGAACAGTCAAGTGTACATATGGCATATTACCTGCATGCTCCATGTCGTGTTGCTGTGTGGATCCAGCCTCCATCATAATGCAGGTGTGTTGCTGTTGATGTTCCTGGGCTGGAGCCACAACACATAGGAGTAGCTCTTCCAGTCTGGTGAGGGGCAGATGTGTGGCCACCCCACCTCATGTGGCCACCTGTTGCCTGTGGATATCCAACGCACGCTGATGGACATTCCTGATTAATTCACTGCAGTGATGTCGTACCTGCTCATATGTCCTATTATGCGTGCCAATGTCATTTACCCTACGGACAAGGTGTTGCCACAGTGCAGCCCTCTCCTGCTGATTCTGGCTGGTGCGGGAAAACAGTATGTCATAATCCCGCACCAGGCTCTGGTGTATCTCTTCATCTTCTGCAGCAGAGTAGGCAGGATTTTGCTGAAGCGCCATGTCCCTGAAAGAGAACACAAACAGGATATCAGCAAACTATGTCAGAAAAATATGGCACACATACTATACATAATACTTAACTGTAGTGATATACTACTACTCCCATATGTAGCACGTGTGTGTCTCTTGGTGGATACACATGTACATGGCCAGATATCAGTGCTCAGCCAACACCTGTGCAACAATACCTGCCACATTCCATACAACATAGTACCAAGCCCCATCGGTCAGCACACTGAGACAGGTCCAATGCACAACCTCACTCTGGGGGTTCATACCAAGGTACTGTATGTGGAACGCCATCCACTAGTGTGATCTGGACACAAAATAATCTGCCTGGATATACATATCCCACCACCACCACCACCAACACAGTAGTTTACTTTGATATATATGTGAATAGACAGATTTTCACTTGTTAGGACTGACATGGTATCCATGCAGCTCACTGGGCCAGTGGAAGCCACAACCCACAATGCTGACCCCTTTGCAAATGCTTCCCACGGACATCCCAAACAATGCATGGAACATGCACACACAATTCTAACACAGACCCTATGCACAAAGGTTAAGCATCCTGTCTGGTGGACCCCAGCCAAAGACAAATTGTATAACGATAGAAGGAGGCTACTGCAGGACAGAGCAGATTCACATAAAGGGAAGGCATCTGTGGTCGGCACTGGTAATAAGCTACAGTCTCTCATAACAACATCCACGGCCAACTCTGAGAGGGAAATGGCCACGGACACTATAGATAACCACAAGGCCTTCTTCAGTTTTGTTAGACACATGGACCAAAAGCCTCAGATATGCTCTGAGTTACTACACACCTACTTAACATTCACTGAACCCACAGATATTGGCAACAGTCTGGCAGACAGGTTCAGTGCAAATATCCCCTCTCCCTCTCC
Organism: Protopterus annectens; assembly: GCF_019279795.1. Lineage (NCBI taxonomy): Eukaryota > Metazoa > Chordata > Ceratodontiformes > Protopteridae > Protopterus > Protopterus annectens. The sequence continues at coordinate 1,780,134,470 of NC_056744.1, read as the reverse complement.
CCCAAACTTAGAAATACTTATCACAGCTGAATGTAACCTCCCTATCATCTCACATGTCCAGGTGAGGGCCGCCCTCAGCAAAGCAGAACACACAGCATCAGTGTGACCTGATGGTATCCCTGGATGTGTGCTACGTGAACTCCAAGAGGAGATACAACTGCATATAGAACTGATATTTAACTTTTGCCTTACTATGGGATATGTACCTGAACACTGGCATACAGCAACAGTGGTCCCACTCCACAAAGGAGGCACCTCTACTGGCCCTGGGAACTACCGCCCCATAAGCTTAACCAGCCTGGTCTGCAAAGCTATGGAATGATTCATTATGGGACTCATATACAGCGATATTGGGTACCTGCAGACACTTGATCCCACCCAGTTTGCCTTTGTGAAGGGCTGATCCTGCCTTTTGAACCTGGTGACCTTTTCAAAACAGTCACTACAGCCATTGATGAGGGCAAAGCAGTCCATACAGCCTACCTGGACTTGCCTAAGGCCTTCAACACAGTACTCCACTCAGGCATCATAGACAAGCTCATCAGCTTACATATTAATACATATGTCACATGATGGGTTGCACACTGGTTGAACAACAGAATCCATAAAATCAATATTGCGGGAGCCATGTCAGACTCAAAGCCAGTCACATGTGGTATCCCACAGGGCTCTGTCCAAGGACCCCTCTTGTTTGGCATTTACTTCTCAGATGTGAAAGCAAACATGTGCAGGTTGTGGATGACAAAGTTCCCAGATGACTGCGAACTAAGCGCCATAATCGTTACACCAGCTGACGCACACATCCTACAGACAGGCCTCACTGAAACAGACAACTGGTACCAGAATCATGGCCTAACACTGAATGACATGTAATGTATAGTCATCTCCTTTGGGTAAAACTACATGCACACAACTTATCACATAGATATACATATAGATACAGACCAAAAACACATATGGAGGGTTCACAGTATGTTATCTATTAACTTGTTACTTTACATTACCTGTGTTTGTCGCAGCTGGTTGCATTACCGTTAGTATAGCTTCCTGCTGCTGCTAGCCCAGCTTGATACTGACACTGATGACAGCTTCAACTTAGTTTGTCTTACGTGTGGATTTTGTTTGTGTTCTTATTTTCTTTTTTTCTTACTTTTTTTTTTCTTTCTCTCTCTGCCTCCAGATGGTGCAATGAAAGTATTGCATGTGTGGAGTGGGAGTACAGGATGCTTTTGTAGGTATCTGCATAAGTCCATGTGATGGCCTCTGCACCAATTGTAAGCCAGCATTTGCTAATTGCATGCAGCCAGTTTTGTACTGATTGCAGTTCTCACTGTGATTTCAGGACAGTGCTATAAAAGGGTATGTGAGATAGGCGTTGCCCTTTCAGATTGTAAGGGTGGGGACCATGCTGGTATGCTGTGGACACTGTTCTGTGAGTGTAAAGGTTAGTATCTCTCTCATGATTCAGGCTGTGTTGTAGATTCACATTTCTCCATTCATCTCTCCTGTTTCCTGTACTAAGTGTGTATGTACACTGACACCTACAACTATATATATATATATATATATATATATATATATATATATATATATATATATATATATATATATATATATATATGGGTCCATATGACTTGGTCGACAGTTCATATGATCGACTGTTTATTTGGTCGACAGTTAATTTGATTGACACCCCCCTAACTATATATATCAACTCCAGGGTCACACAACATTGGGGAATGGGGCAAATGCTTGTCGATCAAATGAACTGTCGACCAAATAAACAGTCGATCATATGAACTGTCAACCAAGTCATATATATATATATATATATATATATATATATATATATATATATATATATATATATATATATATATACATATATTTATATATGTATAATAACCGACATTATTACCTACTAGCTACCAACTAGCATGGCTGTTTCTGTTCACACACTACTATTATAGAAATCCACTAGATTTGACAGTAAATATACATGACATGCTTTGTGTACTACACATCCTATATTCCCTTTACATTCATTCCTACTATTACATGATATATTTATTGTAGCACAAGGTTCTTGTATAACAGTCATGGCTTAGTGGTAAGTCATGCAGACTACTGTTTCCAAGGTCCTGGGCTCGGGACTGACAGTGGGATTTTATTTTGCTTTTGAACTGACTACAGGACCTGTCAATCAGAGTGACTAAGGCACTTTTAAGCAGTTGTAACCGGGTTAGCACTGGTTTGGGCAGAGCTCACGCATGCGCACTAGCATTCAACTCCGCACACACCCGCTTACAACCGCTTAACAGTGCTTACTCTGGCACACACCCGCGCTATTTTCTTTGAAAGAAATGAAAATGGGGAGACAGGAAAGTGGTGAAAAAGGGGTCACAAAGAGGGTAAGACAGTAGGGAAACAATCTTGGGTTTTGCAGGAGGGATGTAGGTAAGGCCCATAGCTGCCCATTTCTTCATCAGCAACAGCTGTGCATATGTTTGTAATTTGGTGTGACATTTGAAACCTTCCACCCCTGAGAGAGGTGTCAGGACAACAATAATACTTGTTGTACAGCCAATTGTAATTGATAGTTTCCATGTCCAGCAGACATGTGTGTGGAATGGGCAGCTATGTATGGGGCGTAACTTTTTTGTGGGTACAGAGTGCCCTTTTTTTTTTTTTTCAGGTGAGAGTGGTATGTCAGGTAAAGGAAGTCGGTATAGCTGGGGAGGTAGGTTGGGTAGGTCAACAGACAAGACAAACAAGACACATACAGGGGCGGTGTATGACACATGTGGGGGGGTTAAACAATTGACGGGGATGGATGTTTGGATATCCAGAGCCCATGAGCTCACAGATGGCAACAGTGGAACTGATATCCCCACCCATGGGCAGTTGCCACTGTTCCTTCACTGCCCAGGACAGGGCTGTGCTGGGGGCTGTGTAGGCCGGGCAACAGGCATGCCCGTAAGTTGTGCCACCTGTGCCTCAAGCTGGCGTAGGGGCCCAAGAACAGATTCCTGGATCTCCCTACGCACCACAGTCCAGACTCTACGGAGGGTGAGTGGTGGTTCTCCTCCGGCCACACTTGCAGAGGGGGACGAGCCCCATTCCCTGCAGCGCTTCCACCCACAGGTGGCACAGGGCCACCGGAGGAGGGTCCAGACTGGGCACTGCTGCCAGGTGCACTTGCCAGCTGAGGTGGGAGAGGTGGGTCTGCTGGAACCCGCCTTCCCTGTCGTCCTATGTTTTGCATTATGTCATGACAGTTTGGGTTAGTTACACACAATACCATTCACAATTAGTTGTAACAGCATGCATTAGTATTCCCATTAACCAAACACCCAGATATTCACACCATTGAACAGCGAGCATAACACATGCATAATTTGAACAGCAATACACAGTCCAACAACATGCAGGGTTGATTGATGGCAACAGGCCATCAGGTTTGGATGTATGAACAGGGCAGATGCATCAACGTACATGCAAATATGTATGACCCAACAGGACAAATGTCCAGGGGTGTTAATTGTGATTGCACATACCAATTTCACGTGGAATTTATTATATGTGGTTATAGGGTAGGGTGAAGAAAATATAATTAACACCTTCAAATACCAATACATATGCTGTACATTTCTAATAGCTGCAGATATATACACACTACTGTTCTGCCTACAGTTTCCTATGTGATAACTACTTCAAGTTGGTGATAGGACTGTTGCTGCTACATCAATATACATTTTATTGTTATTCATACATGTTCATATCTGGCTTTGTTCAGCTACATCATCCTGCTACATTTGCTTTATATAGCTATAGACAACTGTGGATGTTTGGTATCTCAGACAATCATACTATCTGTATATTGCAGACTGAGAGCAACATATCCAGATTTTGGGATACACATTCCAGCTGCAGCAACATTTTGAACAAATTTTGCAGTTTGGTTCTGCTTGTCACATTCATTTCATTCTGTACTAACTGCAGTATACTTTATTCAGGGGGTTATTACTACTTTATTGGTGGATTCTTAACTCTTTCTCACACTCTCTCACTTGTTTTAATTTTACAATTCAGGATGGTACTTACTTCTAGGCTTTATTGACATGTTTTACCTGTAGTTATTACAATCCTTTCCAACAGTCTCACTTCTGTCATGTTTCAGTATTTCAACAGGGTTATATTTCACACATGTGATTTGCTCATCTTCTGCAGCTGTACTTTTCAGCCTGCTGCAGGTTGTGTACTATTATATTACAGGTGGGGCATCTTTATTTCAGACATTTTCATTTTTCTGTTTGGATTACAGACTGCAACACACTTTTGTAATCAAGCATTACTTGCAAACACTCTTACACTGTTACTTGCACATTTTATTACTTAGTGACTACACTGCACTCTTTTGCTAACTGTCATACTTTTATATTTCTTTACAGTTACAGGGGAAGGATTACTGACCTGCCTGGTGGTGCACCCGCACCAGCCTATTGCCATAGGCTCTGCGGTTCACAGAATGGACACCTGCAGCTGTAATATAAATAAAGTAATATTGGAATACACATCTCCATAATATCAGCTAGGTTAATTTCTTACATACATAATTAAATGTAACTTACTCAGTAGTAGGGCGTTGGGCATTTGCCGGGCCTCCTGGATCCAACGGTTCAGTTGGTTCTGCTTACGTCTCTTCAGGTCTGCATGGTGGTGACGGACCTGCTCATCAGTCCTTGGAATCCCTGTGGCACTGGTGAGATCATGAGCCAACCGGTCCCACGCCTCAGCCCTATATGCTCCCCACAGGACCTGGCCCTGCATGAGTTGGGCCTCATGATTGTGGACAAGGAGCCAGACCATATATCTGGACTCCTCAACACCCCACCTCTGTGCTCGGAAGCAACTACCCTCACCTACTCCTGACATTCTGGCTGCAGGTTAGTTCTACAATCAGTTATGCTGTGTATTCCTGCCTATGGGGCTTATATATGCCGTTTTTCCCGCACTTATCTGTGATTGGCCATTTTGGAATTGTATCAGCTTCACAAAACCTGCTTTGTCATGCTCCTCTTTCTATTCATTCCTATATATATGCTATTACTGCATTTCTAAGTACAGCTGTCATGGCTTAGTGGTTCAGTACCTTGACTATGGTGCATGGTGTTCTGGGTTCGAACATGGCCACTGCTTTTTATATTTTATGTCTGTCTAGACAGGCTAGGAGGTGTGTCTGTGTAAAGGCAGTTTTGTTACAGCTTGCTCAACGTTGCCCGTCAGTTAGCTTGATGGCGCGGTGCGCAGCTCCGCGCAAACGGGTTACGCTGGTTTACGCTACATTTGGCTGTAAGCACGCATATTACACTCAGCTCACCTACAGGCACTCATTTTGCACCTACTGAACCATTGCTCACCTACGGGCACTCATTTTGCACCTGTTAAACCACTGCTCACCTACGGGCAGATGCACTCACCTTGTTAAACTATAACTCAGCTATGGGCACATCTGGCATTTGTTATTATTTTATCTAACATTTCTTCACAATAACTGGCCTATTTCATTACATTTTACATCAAATATAATTTTATATGTGTACATATGTGTCAGGGACTTGTTTCGTGCTTATTTCACTAAAAATAAAAATTGATGTTGTGGGGGCTCGAACCATGACTGCCTGTTCTTCAGCCGACATCTCTACTGCTATGCTATTGCTTTTTTGCTTACTTTCCATAGTTAGTTCTTATATGCTTTTCCACTTACTGCTAACTGTGGCTGAGCTACGGGCACGCCCGCGCAAATGAGCGCACTCATGGGCAAACATCTTTACAATTTAAAAAATATATTAAACATGTTCATTTATATGATTTTATGTTCATAGTCTGTGGGGGCATGTGTTGTGTTGTGTTTATTCACATTTCCATGTACTCTGTCATGGGGGTTTACTTTGGGCACTTTTACTCTTCTAGGGGCGTGCCCGCTTGCAGGGCTCGGCCTACGGACATGCCCCCTACTGTCTTCCATGGACCGTGGTAGCCTTAGGTGTGATTCAGCATGCCCTCATGCATATGCATGACATGCTGACATCACACCGTTTAACTGCAGCCTCCGTGTAAGCCTTGCATCTCTTACATGGAGGCTTCGTGAATCCTGCCCCCATGTGTTACAATGTTGCCTGTTGTCTGTTTCTTGAATTAGAAGTATAGTTGAAACACTCCATGTGTTACAATGTTTCCTGTTGTCTGTTTCTTGAATTAGAAGTATAGTTGAAACACTCCATGTGTTACAATGTTGCCTGTTGTCTGTTTCTTAAATTACAAATATAGCTGAAACACTCCTTGTGTTACAATGTTGCCTGTTGTCTGTTTCTTGAATTAGAAGTATAGTTGAAACACTCCATATGTTACAATGTTGTCTGTTGTCTGTTCCTTGAATTAGAAATATAATTGAAACACTCCATGTGTTACAATGTTGTCTGTTGTCTGTTTCTTGAATTAGAAGTATAGTTGAAACACTCCATGTGTTACAATGTTGCCTATTGTCTTTTCCTTGAATTAGAAGTATAGATGGAACATTCCATGTGTTACAATGTTGCCTGTTGTCTGTTTCTTGAATTTGAAGTATACTTGAAACACTCCATGTGTTACAATGTTGCCTGTTGTCTGTTTCTTGAATTAAAAGTATAATTGAAACACTCCATGTGTTACAATGTTGTCTGTTCCATGAATTAGAAGTATAGTTGAAACACTCCATGTGTTACATTGTTGCCTGTTGTCTGTTTCTTGAATTAGAAGTATAGTTGAAACACTCCATGTGTTACAAATTTTGCCTGTTGTCTTTTCCTTGAATTAGAAGTATAGCTGAAACACTCCATGTGTTACAATGTTGCCTGTTCTCTGTTTCTTGAATTAGAAGTATAGTTGAAACACTCCATGTGTTACAATGTTGCCTGTTGTCTTTTCCTTGAATTAGAAGTATAGTTGAAACACTCCATGTGTTACAATGTTGCCTGTTTGTTTCTCGAATTACAAGTATAGTTGAAACACTCCATGTGTTACAATGTTGTGTGTTGTCTGTTCCTTGAATTAGAAGTATAGTTGAAACACTTCATATGTTACAATGTTGTCTGTTGTCTGTTTCTTGATTTAGGAGTATAATTGAAACACTCCATGTGCTACAATGTTGCCTATTGTCTGTTTCTTGAATTAGAAGTATAGTTGAAACACTCCATGTGTTACAATGTTGCCTGTTGTCTGTTTCCTTGAATTAGAAGTATAGTTGAAACACTTCATGTGTTACAATGTTGTCTGTTGTCTGTTTCTTGAATTAGAAGTATAGTTGAAACACTCCATGTGTTACAATGTTAATTTTTGTCTGTTTCTTGAATTAGAAGTATAGTTGAAACACTCCATGTGCTACAATGTTGTCTGTTGTCTGTTTCTTGAATTAGAAGTATAGTTGAAACACTCCATGTGTAACAATGTTGCCTGTTGCCTGTTCCTTGAATTAGAAGTATAGTTGAAACACTCCATGTGTTACAATTTTGCCTGTTGTCTGTTTCTTGAATTAGAAGTATAGTTGAAATACTCCATGTGTTACAATGATGTCTGTTGTCTGTTTCTTGAATTAGACGTATAGTTAAACACTTTATGTGTTACAGTGTTGTCTGTTGTCGTTTCCTTGAATTAGAAGTATAGTTGAAATACTCCATGTGTTACAATGTTGTCTGTTGTCATTTCCTTGAATTAGAAGTATAGCTGAAACACTCCTTGTGCTACAATGTTGTATGTTTCTTGAATTAGAAGCATAGCTGAAACACTCCATGTGTTACAATGTTGCCTGTTGTCTGTTTCTTGATGTGGAAGTATAGTTGAAACACTCCATGTGTTACAATGTTGCATATTGTCTGTTTCTTGAATTAGAAGTATAGTTGAAACACTCCATGTGTTATAATGTTGTCTGTTGTCTTTTTCTTGAATTAGAAGTATAGTTGAAACACTCCATGTGTTACAATGTTGCCTGTCATCTGTTCCTTGAATTAGAAGTATAGCTGAAACACTCCATGTGTTACAATGTTGCCTGTTGCCCGTTTATTGAATTAGAAGTATAGTTGAAACACTCCATGTGTTGCAATGTTGCCTGTTGTCTGTTTCTTGAATTAGAAGTATAGCTGAAACTCTCCATGTGTTACAATGTTGCCTGTTGTCTGTTTCTTGAATTAGAAGTATAGTTAAACACTCCATGTGTTACAATGTTGCCTGTTGTCTGTTCCTTGAATTAGAAGTATAGTTAAACACTTCGTGTGTTACAATGTTGTCTGTTTCTTGAATTAAAAGTATAGCTGAAACACTCCATGTGTTACAATGTTGCCTGTTGTCTGTTTCTTGATGTGGAAGTATAGTTGAAACACTCCCTGTGTGACAATGTTGCCTATTGTCTGTTTCTTGAATTAGAAGTATAGTTGAAACACTCAATGTGTTACAATGTTGTCTGTTGTCTGTTTCTTGAATTAGAAGTATAGTTGAAACACTTCATGTGTTACAATGTTACCTATTGTCTGTTTCTTGAATTAGAAGTATAGCTGAAACACTCCATGTGTTACAATGTTGCCTGTTGTCCGTTTATTGAATTAGAAGTATAGTTAAACACTCCATGTGTTACAATGTTGCCTGTTGTCTGTTTCTTGAATTAGAAGTATAGCTGAAACACTCCATCTGTTACAATGTTGCCTCTTGTCTGTTTCTTGAATTAGAAGTATAGTTAAACACTCCATGTGTTACAATGTTGCCTGTTGTCTGTTCCTTGAATTAGAATTATAGTTAAACACTCCATGTGTTACAGTGTTGTCTGCTGTCTGTTTCTTTAATTAGAAGTATAGCTGAAACACTCCATGTGTTAGAATGTTACCTGTTGTCTGTTTCTTGAAGTGGAAGTACAGTTGAAACACTCCATGTGTTACAATGTTGTCTGTTTCTTGAATTAGAAGTATAATTGAAACACTCCATGTGTTACAATGTTTCCTGTTGTCTGTTCCTTGATTTAGAAGTATAGCTGAAACACTCCGTGTGTTACAATGTTGCCTGTTGTCTGTTCCTTGAATTAGAAGTATAGTTGAAACACTCCATGTGTTACAATGTTGCCTGTTGTCTTTTCCTTGAATTAGAAGTATAGTTGAAGCACTCCATGTGATACAATGTTGCCTGTTGTCTGTTCCTTGAATTAGATGTATAGCTGAAGCACTCCATGTGTTACAATGTTGCCTGTTGTCTGTTCCTTGAATTAGAAGTATAGTTGAAACACTCCATGTGTTACAATGTTGTCTGTTGTCTGTTCCTTGATTTAGAAGTATAGCTGAAACACTCCATGTGTTACAATGTTGCCTGTTGTCTGTTTCTTGAATTAGAAGTATAGTTAAACACTCCGTGTGCTACAATATGATTCGCACTACAGCTGCTTGTTTTCCATTTTGCCTTAAGTTGTGGCTCAAAAGGATTTTGTGACCAGCCCACCTACCCAGTTAGTAAATTAAGGATAAATAATTAATTAAAAACTAAATGATTGATGCAGTTTTGCTTCCCAGAGGATGGATTAACTATTGCCCAGTCTAGCTCCAGATAAGAAAACTGGTTAAGGAGGGGGTGGCTAGCTTATAAACATTTTAGGTCCACACAGCTGGTTGGAATGTCTTTTGGCTTTTCCCCAGTTAGTGATCTCTACAGCATATCACTGGTCTGCTTATGATTGGTGTTGTGTTGTCAGCCCAGCACCCAACCTTCAAAAAAGGAACACCCACTCACCTAGCTGCATGTTTTCAAAGTTCACTCGACCATGGGGAGGACATGCAGACTCCGCACACAAAGTAATCCAGCCCAGAAATGAACCGGAGATCCTTTTGCTGTGAGGTGACAACACTAACCGCTGCACCACCGTGACCTACTAGGACCAGACAGCTGGTTGATCTGCTGAAATTAAGACTTTTAGGCTTTAAACCAGATGATGTTTACAACAGTAATTTAGAGGTCTGTTCTGTGCCCCAATCTCCAGTTTTGATTGCAGTTTCACTACGGGCACAATGTGGTCACTAATTTGTAGTATTCTGTCTTACAGGTCCAAGCACATGGAGCAGCACTCCATATTGCAATGGCACCCAGCAGTCACCAGTAAATATCATCACCAGTGCCACGACTGTGAACACCTCTTTAGGAAGCTTCAACTTCATTGGGTACTCTGATGCCTCAAAATTAAGTCATATTACCAACACTGGAGAAGCAGGTAACTTTTCACAATGAAACTTAGATGTTGAATATTGCCAGGGAGAGAAAAAGTCAAATATTATGGACTCTTTATTAATATTTACACAAAGGACAGAACCAGGAGTATTTATTTTTGATATTTTTTAGAATTGACTTTACAAAATGCCATGAAGGAAAATAATGCACTTTGGCTATTGAGACAAAAATATGCAGGAAGCATGAAAAGTACACGGATGAGGGATGCTACGCCATGACACTTAAATATAGTTAAGCAGCATTAAGGAGAGCTGGGAGAAAGGAATGCTGGTAATGTTGCCAGAGTCATGAAGATAAGGAAGGGAAGATGTGCATTTGAAAGACAGATACTGAGTCTCAATCTGGAATGCTGAGAGCATTTTTGGAAAGATCTACTCTGTAAATGTTATACAAGATTAATAAATGGGCTCTGAAATTAGAGCATGATCTCCATTACTTGAAGACTTTACAGGGCATAATGTCTGTATCTTAGAATCAAGGAGAGTGAAAGGCAGAATCGAACCATTAAAAAATAAAAACACATTACATTGTCTACAATGATCACATTTAAACTTCCCTTTTTTAGTACTTGTGTCATTTTTCAACTCCTTACACAATTTTTCTGGCCTTTCTTTGACATTAGAATTAAAATCCTATTTTCCGAGCTAGTCAAGTGTTAATTACTAAGAAATTCTTTAAACAGATTCATACGGAATTGGCTAAATTTATATGGGAGCCTAGGAAAACCAGAATATCTTACGATAAATTGATGACTGCGAAGAATAAAGGTGGGCTTGATTTACCTAATTTTGAAGTATATTACTTAATAATAAATTCTAATAGGATTTTAAGAATTGCTAACTTTGACACAGCCAGTGGTAAATGGGTACCAAATTGGTTGGTTCTGAATTATAAACATGCTGTAAGTTTGGATATTAACCCTAAGGCATTACCCTTTTTAAATAAAGACAATTTTAAATTATATCCTTTAATGGAGCATATTAGATTATACATAACATTGATACAAAACTTTTTTCAGTCATTAAATCTTTTGCAACATATGATGACTTTTCAACCCTTTCTCAAGAACCCAAATTTAAAAATCAATAATCAACTGATAAATCTTAAAAAATTTCCACTTATAGTTAATTTAACTTTAATTGATACGTACCCTTATCTCTGTTTCTCAATACATGATATTTTAAAGGAGATGAACCTTCCTAAATCTTATTTAATGATACTTAGACAACTAAAGGATCTTTCTATAAGTTTCTTCAGTGATGTTAGAATCAAGGAAGAAGATTTAACCATTTGTTCTAATTTATGGCAAACTCTTATACAAGATTCCAAATATATAACCTCTACATATAAATTGGTAAAAGACTTAACATATCAAAATCAAATACTGTTATCAAAATACTGGAGGGAAAAAATACCATTGATAGAAGATAATAAAATACTAAAAGCAATTAACTATAAAATCAATATCTCTTCAGAAGTTATTATTTACCCAATTGATGATTCTTAATAATGCTTATTATACTCGTCTTAGCTTGCACAAATTCAATTCTAAAAATTCGCCTAAATGTCCATACTGTAAGGATCAAGTGGCTGACCTCTTACACATGTTCTGGAGCTGTAAATGCATATATCAACTTTGGAATTCCCCAAAAATTCAATTACAGAAGATGGGTTATCAACACTCTACACTTTCTTGGGAATTTATGATCCTACATATCCCTCCGAATAATCTGGATAAATCCCAAATAATTATACTTATAAATATTTTCTTGTTAATGAAACTTTATATAGCTACAAATTGGTTGAATCCATCCCAAACTTCATGGGATAACTTTAAAGGTTTAGCGATGAAACATATTTTAGCTCACAAATTATTAATTAAGGATCATAGGAAAAACATAAATAATCCAAAAATATGGGAGAAAATTTTCAATATTCTGTTGGCTTAATGTTCTAAATCCACTTTAACCCCTGGACATGTATGTGTATATTTGTGTTCAGCATTAATTATTTAGTATATCGACAAATTATTATTTTTTTTCCTGTTAGAAGTTCTTATCTTTTTAGATTGACCTTGTTTAATTGATGGAAGCATTCATGTATATAGTGTATATATTTTGTAGTATTTTTTTTATAAGTATCATTTGGGCTTTGTTTGTTTTCTTGGTTTTCTGTAATATTGTATAATAACTCAGAAAAAATAATAAAGATTGATTATGGAAAAAAAAAAAAAGAATTAAAATCCATTAGAGTTAAAAATAAAAGATAGTTTATCTCCCAGCAAACTACATAAGCCTTCATAGTAGTGAAAAAAATGCTAATTGCATTATAGATTTCTAATGATGCTTTATGTCATAGAGTATTTTAAGAACTTTCATTCCTGAACTTATCAGTGGTGTAAACTTTGTATTCCTACCATTTTTTAATCTCAGCCTTGATCTGAAATAGTAAATATAATGGATGTCTCATCTGGAAAAGCATGTACACTAAAATATCCAATTCATCATTTAATTTATAATCTTTTGATAGGATTTTAGCCAGTCTCACCATATGGTCCTTTATTAAATTTCAATTTTAGTATATGGTGGGTTGGTATAATGCAAATAGAAAATGTTTTTTTTTTTTTATAAATAGTAGTAAATATTTTTCTCAGGGCATCTTTTTGACAGTCACATTTTAATAGTGAATTAAATTTTCTAAATAACTCAAAATGAATCTTAAAAAAAAGATGTTGTTGATTGCAACTGTTGTACTTGAAAAGACATTAGAAATATGATGAATATATTGATACAAATACTATTTATCTACCTAATCTAAAATGAAACAGGTCTTGCCTAGAACTACCACTTTTATTTTATAAAGACTATGTATATTACAGGTATTCACTGAGCCCTAGTGAAACAATGCTTCCAGCATGATATCCTACTTTTGTCTGCTTATTATGGAGAATTTATTGCCACCACATTTTATTATGTGACATTGTATGCTTTGTCAATACCAATAAATGTAAAAAATGCACCTAGATATTTAATACTACATTTAAAAAGAACATTTGTCATCCAGTGACTCTGTATCTCACTACGTTGTTCTGATATACATTACTCGAACATCTGTGACGTTTTACTAGAATGAAAGGCTGAATATCAACAAGTAGCTTAAATAAGCCATTCAGAAACTCTGGGAGTCTTGGATGATGTAAAACATTTATTCCTCCTAACGTATTTGCTAAAAGTACAGTAAATGCAGATAGAACAGCCAAAAAGCTCTGTGCCTTCTTAATTTTTTTAAATAGCAAACCTAACCACTTCTTCCTTGAACTGATTAAAATGCTGTCCCAAAGTCCTGCCCCTCTTGTATGTGAATTTGCACTTTTTCAGAATTATTGATGAAAATTCTTTGTTGGCTGTTAAAATGTGTTAATACTTGTCCATTAATTACTTCAGCTAGATGCTGTTACTTCCAAATGTTGTAACTAATGTCTATGATCTATTCTTGTTTTAACCTTATACAAAACCAATTCTTCTCTAGCTATTTAATCCACAGAAGCCTTAGCCTTTTGTATATCAAAAGGATTGTAATCTTTTTGAAATCTGTATGCTAAACCTTTCAAACATACTCCTTCTCTGATGTCACATTTATGTTCATAGATTCATAGGTTCATAGGTTCATAGGTTAGTACTAGGCTATCAGCCCTAGTGCCTATACAAGCCTAGCCATAAAAATTCCCTGGCTATTTCTTCCTACACTATTTACTTCCCTGGACCCCTGTCTAGCAGGGCGACTGACGTGATCCCCGGGGTGAATTTCCTTTCTCCCATCCAATCATCAAGGTTTCTTTTGAAGAGGGCCAAAGAGGCACTCTGCTTGACATGTATGGACAATCTATTCCAGAGTCTGGAGAGTCTCTGGGTCAGGAACCTATCCCTCCAGCATGCTTTGCTTATTGTGATGACAAGGTTTAGATCCCTGGAGCGTGTGGCTCTGAGAGATTGGGATTTCTTTAAGTGTAGCATGTCCAACAGCTCTGGGTTTGACATGGCGTTATATGTTAAGCAGAGATCGCCTCTGAGTAGATGATATGTGACAGAGTATAGCTGGAGTTTTTAGACGAGCAGCATATGGCATCTGCTTTAAGCCTGTGATTCTTTTAGTGAGGTATTTCTGTGGCCTTTTCAGTTGTTGCAGATGTCTTGAGAGGTACATACCAAATGGGACATTGTATTCTATAATGGGTCTAATGAGGGAGGAGTACAGTGGGACAATGACCTCCTTTTTTCTAGATGAAAAGCCCTTAGTGATGAGGTGTGCCACATAGAAGGATTTCCTGACTGTTGTGGTGATGTGATTATCGAAGGTGAGACCACTGTCCACCTGTGTCCCTAAGTCTCTTTCGGTAGTGACTAAGACATTGTTTCAGAGTAGTGACAGCAGGCTTATTGCCTATCATGCTTTCAGTCCCTTATGTAATTGGTGGGGGAGTATCTGTATTTGTTGGAAACACTATCATATCACATCAAGTCATCCACAACAGTAACGTAAAGCTCCTGGAGATCCAAAATCACCCCTAAGAAATTTAGGTATTACTTTACTTTTAGCTAAAAATCTCCATTAATGTACTCCAAAGATCATGGAAATTTCCTTAACACCATTGAGAAGTTTATTATGAAACCAAATACCTTCCTGCTAGGGGACTTTAATTTCCTATAAACATTGAACAGCACATTTGCACCTCTGAAAATGGATATGTTCAGTGTTTCCTAAACATTGTTATTGCTAATGCACTGGAGTAAATTATTAGATTGTTGCAGAATGTCCAGAATTTTGCCTCATATTTTTGGTCCATTTTTCACAAAATTGTGGTTTTCTGGCAAATTAGTGGTATATCAGTAAAAGTTAGGAAATAATGACAGAGATTGAAGTTTCAGACCTCATACTCTTCTGAACATTCATGCTAATGCAAAACCTCTTATTCTATCAACTTTGTTAGCTTGTAAGAGCAATATTTAATAATTGTCCCTCTTTGTGAGCATTTGTCCCACTTTTATTTAGGAGTTTGTCAGATTTCTTGTTCTAAGAAGTTGAGAAGTATGCGGCTAGCATCTACTTATACCTGATTTCAGATTTCTTCATCTCTTGTTGATTCTGACCATGAATCACTTAGTTTCTTGGTCAGCCTTGGTAGTGCCACCCTACCACCAAATGAAATCATCTTTAAACAATTATTCAGGGTAAACCTTATTCAGCTACATGAACCTTTCCTGCCTGCTGCCTTTGCATCTGTCATTGCACATATCGATGCACCTTTCCTGCCTACTGCCTTTGCTTCCGTCATTGCACATATACATGCACCTTTCCTGCCTGCTGGCTTTGCTTCTGTCATTGCACATCTACATGCACCTTTCCTGCCTACTGCCTTTGATTCCATCATTGCACGTCTACATGCAACTTTCCTGCCTGCTGCCTTTGCTTCAGTCATTGCACGTCTACATGCACCTTTCCTGCCTACTGCCTTTGCTTCCGTCATTGCAAGTCTACATGCACCTTTTCTGCCTGCTGGCTTTGCTTCCGGCATTGCACTTCTACATGCATCTTTCCTGCCTACTGCCTTTGCTTCCATCATTGCACTTCTACATGCACCTTTCCTGCCTACTGCCTTTGCTTCCGTCATAGCACGTCTACATGCACCTTTCCTGCCTGCTGCCTATGCTTCCATCATTGCACATCTACAAGCACCTTTCCTGCCTACTGCCTTTGCTTCCATCATTGCACGTCTACGTGCACCTTTCCTGCCTACTGCCTTTGCTTCCATCATTGCATATCTACATGCACCTTTCCTGCCTACTGCCTTTGCTTCTGTCATTGCACATCTACATGCACCTTTCCTGCCTACTGCCTTTGCTTCCGTCATTGCACATCTACATGCACCTTTCCTGCCTGCTGCCTTTGCTTCCGTCATTGCACATCTACATGCACCTTTCCTGCCTACTGCCTTTGCTTCCATCATAGCACATCTACATGCACCTTTCCTGCCTACTGCCTTTGCTTTTGTCATTGCACATCTACATGCACCTTTCCTGCCTGCTGCCTTTGCTTCCATCATTGCACATCTACATGCACTTTTCCTGCCGTCATTGCGCGTCTACATGCACCTTTCCTGCCTGCTGACTTTGCTTCCATCATTGCACGTCTACATGGACCTTTCCTGCCGTCATTGCGTGTCTACATGCACCTTTCCTGCCTGCTGGCTTTGCTTCCGTCATTGCATGTCTACATGCACCTTTCCTGCCTACTGCCTTTGCTTCTGTCATTGCATGTCTACATGCACCTTTCCTGCCTGCTGGCTTGCTTCCGTCATTGCATGTCTACATGCACCTTTCCTGCCACTGCCTTTGCTTCTGTCATTGCATGTCTACATGCACCTTTCCTGCCTGCTGGCTTTGCTTCCATCATTGCACTTCTACATGCACCTTTCCTGCCTGCTGGCTTTGCTTCCGTCATTGCACGTCTACATGCACCTTTCCTGCCTGCTGGCTTTGCTTCCATCATTGCATGTCTACATGCACCTTTCCTGCCTACTGCCTTTGCTTCTGTCATTGCATGTCTACATGCACCTTTCTTGCGCGTCTCCCTGTTTTTTTGCTGTCTATTCCTTTTTTTCCTTGCCTCCCATATTTCACTTGTTGTATGCCTTCACTTTTATCTTAACTTCTGGCTTCCAGTTCCTGTGCAGCTGCATTGTCATTCTCCTCTTTTTCTCCCCTTTTCTCCACTCCATCAGAACCTTCCCTATAATCCTGAGCACTCTATCCCTGACTTACTCACATAACACCTTTACCTCTTTCATCCGTCTCCAGTTTTTTAACTCACCTTTGACCCTGTCCTTTGCCTTGCTGCATAATCCTTGCCAAAGTCTCTCGGCATTATCTTTGTCCTTGGTGTTTTACAGTTCTCCCAATTTAAACCTCTGAGTGCATAATCAATTTTGGTAAATGGTGCTTCATCTAGATGTCACTGAACCCATTTGCTTTGGTGAGGACCACTTGCAGAATTATATCCTTTCTAGTTGAATCCAACATAACTGAACAAAGCATTGCCACCTTTTCATCCCCCATCAAAGGGTGTTATACTACCTCATTTTTAGCCTCATATTTTATGTCCTTTCTCATCATGGTTTAATGTCTTAATCAGTTTCCCACAAGCAGTCTCACTTCCTTCCCATTTCTTAACCCCAAGGGTTATTCTAGGTTATATTCATTACCACTTTCTCATTCCTCTCACAGACTTTTATACCAAATTTTTTGTGACATCATATTTGATGTCTTTTATCAGTCCTCTCACCCCCCCATCCTACCTTCCTGTAGAAAGCTTCTATCTGCCTCTCAGTCTATCTGTCCACCTATTTGATTTATCTATGTATCCTTTATCTATCTATCTATCTATCTATCTATCTATCTATCTATCTATCTATCTATCTATCTATCTGTCTGTCTATCTATCTATCTATCTATCTATCTATCTATCTATCAATCTGTTTATCCATCTATCTATCTATATATATATATATATATATATCTCAGGCTATGCCTTTTGTCTATTTGTCTGCCTGCCTATGTCTGTCTTGCTATATATTTAGCTAACTGATATTAACTGTATGTATATGTATGAACTACATGCAGTATATCTAGTTATCCGCTCATCAGCCTGCAAACAGTACCTATCTACATGCAGAATATGTACTTATATAAATCTGGGCATGTATTAATGTGTTTCTGCACAATAGTTATTTCTTTTTTACATGTGTTTATCTATCAACCTACCAGTCTTTTTTGTATGACTTTTGGCCCATGTACTGATAGCATTTGGTGGTGTGTGTGTGTGTGTGTGTGTGTGTGTGTGTGTGTGTGTGTGTGTGTGTGTGTGTGTGTGTGTGTGTGTGTGTGTGTGTGTTTAACAGTGTATTTAATAGTACAGTGGTCAGGTACATGCATTTATTACTGAATAGTCTTCATGGTATGTTACCTGAGTCCTCAGTATAAAACATGTCTGTGTTATTTCTCAGCTTTTGGAGATTGTTCAAGGATTTATAGCACTATTATCTCTTGACTGCAAGCAGTCTCTGTTGTTTTTTAATTAATATCATATTTGATATGATGATTACTATTATGAAAATGGTTATAATTTTGCATTTTTTTAAAGTTGGCATTATCAGCAGTACTTTTTGCCATATACTCTGCCCAGCACAATATATTTAATCTGCAATACTTTGCCTTCAAGATGGCTCCCTCCTATCACACATACAGTGTTCTAAGATGGCAAATCTTAAATATGACTGCTTTAGCATTAAAAGACAACAGAGATTATTCTGACCCTGAAAACATTCACAGGACAAGTCTTTAGAGTTCTCATGTCTTCTTGATTTATTCAGTTATAGTGTACATGTCTGATGGAGTTGTGATAAATGGCGGAGGACTTTCAGGAAACTATACTGCTCTCCAGTTTCACCTGCACTGGGGGAATGGCACATCCAGTCCAGGTTCAGAACATGCCATTGATGGTCAGAGATATGTCATGGAGGTAAGCTTTATGCTAAGTGAGTAACTTATGAAACACACACTGTAAGATCTATATACCCAAGGTGTGACATCTCACAAATATCTCAATTTTCTACAACTGTATTACTTCAGAATGCACAAATACATCTTCTTCATTATTTACAGATCTAGCAGATTGTATGACTTTCCTTGTGTATATTATTAGGGGAAATGGCTTGTTGCTTCATGAAATTAACAGTAAACGTATAATACTTACTTTGAAACAATGCAAAGTATTTTTAACTGCAGCCCAAATTTAGTCTCACAACTACAAACATATATTAATGATGGACACTGCTGACATGACATGGGATAGCTGATTAGAAATCAAAAATATGAGGATAAAGAATTTAGGGTTTAAGCAGAAGAATCCTGTAATTGTAATGTGGTGGGAGAAGATTCCCCACACACAAAATTACTCCCTCGGGTTCTTCTTATCTTTATTACTCAGGCTTTCTTTATTTAATTGGTTTCACTTTCTCTCCTTCAATTTCACTTAAATCAGAAATATCCATGTGATCATCAATGGTTATCTTCATCTGAAAATAAAAGGTATGAAACTCTACCATAGCCAGATAAGATACATATTATAGCATGCTGTTCAAATTAATATGCCAAAGACCAGATTCGTCACTAAAGAAAAAAAGTCTGTCTTAACCCTTTGGTCTGGAATACTACTGGAAATGAAACAAAAGCTTATCTCTCAGCATTGTCTTATTAAAACAAGAGTATTTTTTTAGATTTTGGCCGTATTTGCGTAACAATCTAATAATGCTGATGTCCTGTTAACCTCAACATTCCTCTAGTCTGACCTATTGTAGCCTTCAATCGCTACACCCATTGAAAGAATAGACTTCTAAGTATTTACTAAGCTAATGACCACCAGGGCTTTTAAAAGCCTAGCTGTACAATCCAACCAAGTTGTGTCCCTAATGTGAAGTTTGAGCTGAGTTTGTCAGCCAGCAGATTTGCTATGTCCCTCTGCTCAGTGATGGTAGCACCACTGACCACCAGTTCGATACACCAATGTGTGCTGCCTTTTTAGTTTTGGACATAACTGTAGGAGGCCTTGGGGTTTTCTTTAGCCTGTGAGGCTATTTTGACCTCACATTTGGCCTTTTTAGACTTAATTAGTCCTTTTAGTTTCCTGTTTAATTTAATTAGAGAGCTCCTGTGTTATGGTAGTTGCTCTTCCTGACTTTAGCCATGGCTTTTTTCTTTTTGTTATATACCCGAACAGCACGTTGAGGTATTACAAAAATGGCTAAGGTGTTTACCTCTCAAGCACAAGGTACAGGGTTTGCTTTTCATGTTTGAGGGAAATTGACTAGGCATAAAATGGCCAAAGGGTAGCTAGACTCGTATGAACTATGAACTTAAAAGGTTAGGATTCCATCAGTGTGGTTTAACTCTAGAGTTTGTTTTGGGATTATGTCAGGTAGGTACAGCAGCCTCTATACAGCCATTTACATTGTTGTACAGGGTCTCTGTAAACAATTCTGCATAGAATGATGTAAATTCAGGGTTGGGAGGGACACTGAATTCTGACAAACTGTCAATTCATGGATGTAGTTTGCTTTGGAATAGTTCCTAACTGTTACAGAACATTAACTGATTCATTAGCATATAAGGAATTTTTAAAAAAATAATAAGTATGAAACTTTAACCTGTTGCATTAATCAATGGTTGCAACAGTTCATGAATAATAAGGGCCAGGGTACCTATAAGAGCAAGCAGCAGGAGTGTCCTGTAAAATCAAGGACAGACAGACAGTTGACAGGTGTGGGTTTGTGTCTGTGTGGGGGACAGACTTCTGTACAAAGATGGGAGGAACACTAGATCCCACCATGAGAAGCTTTTAAGTATGACTCAGAGTCACTTAGATGGGTAATAGAACAATAGGTCTGGTATCATGGTGTCTGTATCACTTTGTCGAAACTCAAATGAGTGGACACTCATTTGTCAAACACCTGTTCAGTGAAAACACTATTCACAATGTTTTAAGCACTTTACTAACATTAAGGAGAATGAAACTGTACTGATTGTAAGGAACTTTGATTTACAAAGCAGGAAGAAAAAATAAGAATAAGACATTGGAGACATTATGATAACTCAGCGAAAGGTGAGAGGTATGTCTCATAATTCTCAACTGTCCAGATTGTCGCAGAATGTCTAGACTTTTCGCTCATATTTTTGGTCTGTTCTTCATAAAATTTGAGGTTCTGTGAGAAATCACTGGGATGATCTGAGGACTGAAGTCACTAAATAATGGCATATGTTTGAGTTTCAGACTTCACATCCTTCAAAAAATGTATGCTTAACCAAATCCTGTTGCTCTAGAACTTTCTACGTTTATAAAAGCAATATTTAAAATATGTCCCTATTTTTGGGCCTTTGTCCCCCCATTTTGTCGAGCTTTGTCCAGATTTCTTGGACGAACAGGTTGGGAGGTATGGTATATCTCATTATGCAAGTGTGTGTGTGTGTGTGTGTGTGTGTGTGTGTGTGTGTGTGTGTGTGTGAGTGTGTGAGTGTTTGAATGTCTACTTGTGTGTGGGAGAAGGATGGAGGGTACCTGTCCCAACAAGATGCATGGGACACCAGCATTAACTACCAGGGGAAAGTGTTGATTTGTACTTTTAAGTGAGATTAAGAGATATTCAAATTATCCAATACTGAGGCCTTTTCTCATTTTGACTAAAGTCTCTGGATTGTGTGTGTGTATATATATATATATATATATATATATATATATATATATATATATATATATATATCATGCAAACGGCCCATTTTGGTCACCAGTGGGGTTCCTTTGAATCCCAAGGAATGTTTTGCTGTTTCTTCCTCTTTACACTCATTGCAGTTTCTTTCCTCCAATACCTAGTATTTAATATTACTTTTAACTGATAGTTTATCTAATAAAAATGAAAACCTCTGCTTCATAAAAATTCTCACTTTTAACTTCTAATCTTGATAACATTTTTACATCTTTTTAATTCCTTCCAATGATATGCCATACAGTATTTCTCCATAATATTGTTATACCATCATTTTCTGTTTTCATTAATCTCATTTTCACCTTCCATATTTTATTTTCATATTCTTTTCCTTTCATCTTTTCTTGTTTACCACTTCTTTCCCATCCTTCATATTCCATATTTTTTCATGCCTTATATATAACATTTTCCCATTACTTGCAACTCTGTCTCTCTCTCTTTCACCTGCTACACTACCAAGGAAAACACAGAGATGCTAAGTACACTGGAGGACTTTTTAGATTCAAATCTCCTTCTTTTGTTGTATGTCCTCCTTCTTTTCACTGGATTTAATCTTGATTTCCAACTAAACTTAAAATATTTCTAACATGTTTTTCTCCACTTTAGCTGAAAACATGTACACCCCATAAATATGCAAGCTTTCGTAACATTCACATATTTAACATATATAATTTATAGTTAAATTCTAAATTAAAATGTTATCATAATACCATTTTTACTTCTTCCAATATTATTTTCTACTGTTCGGTTACTTTCTCATACTCTCTATATTTCGGTCTTACTACACGTATTTCCTTCCTAGGATACTATAACTGACTTCTTATTTCACCACACCCTTTGGGTTTTGTCTTGTTTAACTGTATCCCAGCTTTCATTAATAATTCCTACACTCATATTACTTCACTTATCTTCTTCTTATTTTAGCCATAATCACTAAATCATCTGCATATAACAATCACGTAAGTAATACTACTTATTTTCCCATTTTGAATTTTTCATTCCACACATACATGCTAGAATTATTGTATTTATTATCAGCGCAGTCAGACATTTACTTAAGGAACATCCTTGGTTAACTCCTCTCAATTTTTGTCTTTCCATCTGCTTACTATAACTTTTACCCATTATATTTTGTAACATGTTTTTATAACATCCAATGTTTTTTTCTCTTGGGAGGGTGGCCTAATGGTTAAGGTGTTTGCCTTACAGACACAAGGTGCAGGATTTGAGTCTAACAAAGGATAATTGGCTAGGCTTACAATGACTCGCAAGGGCAGTTAGCCTAGTACTAATCTATGAACCATGAGTCTGGAATCTTCTACATTGCCTCATGACTGACCTTATCCAAAGCCTTTGCCATCTCATGTTACTACGCTTAATGCCTTATTTTTTCATACTCTTATATTTTACTTCTTTTACTATTATTAACATTTCCAATACCATCCCATTGATTCTGAAAACCCCTTCTCCCATAAGTTCATCTAAAACCTTCTGTATCTTTTTTTTGTAATATTTGGGAAGAGTATCAGTGCAAAGCACACCTCCGCTGAGTACCTAGCTGATGCTTTGCTCCTGCACAGTACTTTTTGCTATCCACTGACAACTGCACTAATACACCTACTCCTTGCACAGGACAGGAGGACTAGTGCATCCCTGCAAGATATCTCCAAAGCTTCATATTCCCTGAACAGGTCCAACTCAAGGTGGGGTGGAAAGCAGCTGTACAAATGAAGGAAGTCATATATAAGGATAAAGACAGAGTTCATCACTCTACTAATGATCTCAGGTTTAACTCATTAACAAACCTATGTGGTATGGAATGTTGCACCTCTTACTGCCTAGACACACACTTGCACTCCAGCGCATTTTCGGAAAAAAAAAATCATCTTAAAAAAATCATAAAATAATCATGGCTTTTCTGCTGCAAGACATCCTAGATTAACTGTCTTAATGTTAGTTTATTAATAAAGCATTCCTCTTTCTAATTCAGCCTATTATAAGCCACTTACTTAAAAAAGTCAGACCCAAGAAAGGTCTGGACACCATATGGAGCTATGGGTGTTAACTGGAAAGGTACAAAAAAGGTGCTGTAGACTTGAATGACTTAAGAAAATAATGCAATTGATGAGCCAGTGCATGGGATTCCCAACAAACTACCATGCTTTCCTCAAATTATCCTGCTGGAGGCCTTACTGTTTTCCAAATCATCTTCCTAGATGGTTGGTCAATTCACTGCTGGGGAATGAGATCATGCAGACTTGGCCCCCAGAAGTTCCCTATGCCTTTCCAACGTCCCTTAATTCTTAAATGCACTCAGAAAACAAGGCAGCCTAATGCTCACCTTATTTTCATAGCTCCTTCAGAATAGTTTTCTTTGATATGGCCTTATATTCTGGAAAAGTCACCCCAAAGCCTTTCGTATCCCTGCTAATGCACCTAATAGACAAGCTTCACACTCTAACCACATGGTTACTCCTTAGCTCTGTTTTGATTGGTGGCTATAGAATAGTCACCTAACCACTTGAATACTCCATTCTTCTACTTTCATTAATGGCCACGGAATTTTCACCTAACCTCATGGTTACTCCATAAGTTTGCTTTCATTAATAGCCACATCATTTTCACTTAACTACATGGTTACGGCATCTCTGCCTTCATTGATGGCCTTGGAACTTTGCTATCCTGACAGACTGACCTGTATCCTTTCCTCTGCCCAGAGACCCAGCAGGCAAAGGCTATATAAGAGTAAATGGATAGATGTTGCTATTGGACAACAGAATAAGGTTAAGACCTCCTTACAGATCCTGTCCAAGCAATAATAGTTTATCTAGCCTAAATTTTTGATTCTGGGTTAAGGTACTCACCCAGTAATGTACACTTGGCAGCTATTTCCAATTTCTACCAGGGAGATATCTCTTTGTCTCTAGTCTCCTTTAAAGTATGCAAGGCATATTTACAAGGTGCTTTCCTCATCAGAGCAACTTTGAAATGTCCTGTCCCTCCAAGGGATGCCTGTTTAACTATTATTTATTTTTATTTATTTAACATTTGTTTACCAGGAAAGTCTGACTTGCAATGATTCAATTTTCAGCGGAGGCCCAGGGAGAAACACTCCAGACACATGTCTTCGTAATGTGAGAAGAAACTGGAGCACCCAGAGGAAACTCACATGAATGCAGGGAGGACATGCAGACTCTGTACAGAAGGCATCTCAGCCAAGAATCAAACCAGAAAACCTCTTGCTGTGAGACAACAATGCAAACTGCTGCACCACTCTACCATCCATATTAACCTCAACGTCTAACTTCTAGCTTTAAAACCATGGGATAAACTTCCACTCCAACTAAAAGATCTTACCTCTTACACCAAATGTAACCCCAGTTCAAGGCTTAGCTATGGAGACAATCCATATGCATGTGCATTTGCAGAACTGATCACATCACCAAGCTGCAAGCAACCTTCCATTTATCTCTCCCATCTAATCCAACCTGAAAATAGCAGCATGCAGCTTTGTATCTTACCTGTATGTGCCATCTATCAACAATCTTCTCCTACCTCACCTTTATATATTTCACTTACATACCCCTTCAAATGCTGTTCACAACACTGTAACCCCTTGCATGTTAACTGTGTGCGATTCAGATGATCATAACTACCCCTTTATATTACCCTACCCTATAAACCCATATCTAACCAATTAATCACACTTAGAGCTTGGAAATTGTCATTTAAATATGCACATAGACCACATCATCTGATGTTATGTTTCTTAACCTGGCTTGTGTAGCATACTTATGCTTTCACAGTATTTAATCATTTTCTTTTCTGCATCTTATTGTATTTTTTTCTGTATTTCTATTTTTTAATTTAGAGTTTACCTTATTGTACTTGTGTAAACAACTTAGTCACATCTGTGCAATTCAGACTGAGCCTGAAATGGTTCACTTTTGATTAGTGCTGTATACAGTAAATAAACTTAAATAAATAAGTAAACAAATAAATAAATAAAATAAAGTGTACCTCCCCTTAAACTACAACTAAGAAGTAAGGTATGTATTATGCAAAAGTACTTCTGATAGTGAATATGTCCACCATAATAATTTTGGAATTGCAGGTTTTCTGGACCAACCATCCTTACCTAGATTTTTACAAGGAAAGTGTCTCCTTACATACATAGCCATCTTTCCAGCGTAATTTGACCATTGAATCCAATTTATAGCAATAAATTTATCTGTCCACTTTTTCCTGAATATTCTAACGTAGGTATAGTGGCTGCAGTGTGTGTACATGGATACAGTTTCATTTTATCTGGACAGAACCACATCTGCTACAAAAGACCCAGACTTCTTGTATCATTATTTAGTCAGACAATGAGGTCCGAGGTTTCAAGGGTCACTCTGAGCAGGTTATTGTCCAACTGCATCAGGTTTTATTATGAAAAATATGGAAACAGTTGGTGTCGGTACCAAAGTCATGTTTCACAAGGGCAGGGGATATCTGTCTGGCCTTTTCCAGGGATGCCTAAGTGGATAATATCTGAGCATCAGCTATGTATCCTTTTGTAGATACCCTCACAAGGGGCAACAGAAGCTGGATATTATCGCTAAGCTTCAGTGTTCCTCTGGGGGCACAATTATTAGGTGCATATTCCCATAATGAACCACCCAAGAAGATCATCTAAGAACTCTGTCCTTCCAGTTACCAAGGCTGAAGCCAATCATTTCAGACACAAAAATGATTTACTTACCACAATGCTAAATCAGAAGGACCGAGAGATTTCTACATTCTACATTACCCTGCAAGGAGGAATTTTGAAGGTTATTTCTTTGTAATCCACTTAAGCATTGGTTACATAAGATCAAGAAGATACATTTGTAGGCTGGGGGTATTTCTTGAGTTGAAATCCTTGGGCAATGTTTGCCATAAGTCCTTTTGTTTATGAGGTTTCACTCAGTCCTTCAGATCTAATGCTATAGGAAGTAGATAATTTTTATTATTTGTGTGTGTACAGAGTGTAGAACTGTTTTTTTTTTCCAGTTCTTGGGGACAGTCTTTTGACTGGCTCTGGGAAAGGTTGTCCACCCTTTCTTCAAGCCATTTCTACTGACAACAGGAAGCTGAACTTGTAATTCCTAACACAGATCTTTTTTTTTTTTTTTTTTTTACTGGTTGTTCTGGAGGAAGCCAGGAAGCCATTACTTTTAAGTTCTATTCTTGCATACTGTATATTATTATCTGAAATCACAACACATGGCATTCCATAGCTTGAGAATATAGTTTTGAGAAAATATGTGCCACTTTATCTCATTCATCTGACAACCTTGTGACATCTGGAAACTTAATATCACAGTCTATGCAGATTAGATAAATAGTTACTTGAGAATGAAACTAGTCTGATTCACTTTACTATGTAGTGCTCCTGGCATATTTTATCTCAACAGATTGATTATTGTTTGATTGCTTTTCATATCAGATCACATGATTAGTTAATGTCCTCTTTAAGTTAAAAATAAGGCTATATTTTTTGACAATCCATCCATTATAACCTCTTTTAACATCTGCATCTCTGCATCCTAAACTCAGTTTTTGCAATTTTTCTTAAGCACTTTCAGCTTTTTTTATATTTTGAGTAACTGTGGCACCATCCAATTAACTTGTACAATCAGATCCTATTGCTACAGTGACAGGCGCAACATATCAACTATGTGCATTTGTTTTTCTAGTCTAAAACTCAGTCTCAAGTTATAATTTTATAAATGTAATAAAAGTCTCTGTAATCCTGGCGCTACATAGACAAATAGATTAGGTAGATAGACAGGTATCTGCATTCTCCATGCTAATCCTTAGAATATGTAACTATTAAAACAGTGATTTGGTTGGGAGGCCAGCTTCCCCTGCTATTATCACCCACAGCCCCTGCTAACTTATCTATATATATATATATATATATATATATATATATATATATATATATATATGGATGGGTCTACCTGAGATGGTCGACAAGCCATTTGATCGACTTTCATTTGGTCGACAATTCATTTGGTCGACAGGCAGATTTGCCCCCCTCCCCAATGTTGTGCGACCCTGGAATTGATATATATAGTTAGGGGGTGTGGGGGGCACAGCCCCCCACATTGGGGGGTGTGGGGGGCAAAGCCCTCCACATAAAACAGCTTGTCGACCAAATGAATTGTCGACCAAATGAAAGTCAATCAAATGGCTTGTCGACCATGTGAAGTAGACCCATATATATATATATATATATATATATATATAGATAGATACACATATATACATGTATATACACAATAAAATTATATAATGTATTTCCCTTAGTTAAATGAGATAATCCAAATGAGCTAATACATATTTTTAGTTCAATCCTACAAAATGCCATGCAACAAAACCCCAAATATTCATAAACAGTACACAACGAAATACAGAAAAGTAGTTACATATCTATTTATCCATTCATAATGCCCAGTATATATCCATTCAAACTTTTGCAGCCGTATACAGCTGTTGGCATCTGTTTGTCTGTCACATCTATACAAGTTCTAGAGCTAAGTATAACTGATTTACTGATTTATCTTCTCATGAAGTTACTGCATCAGTATCATTTTGGCAGGCAACCACTTGTAAGTTCATTTGTAAGTAGTCTTTCAAGGTCATTTACTAATTTACTACAAATGGAATGTTGTTCAGAAGACACAGGAAATCTTTATTTAAAATAGGTATATCTCAAGAATATGCAAGAAATGAGAGTAACTTGATGTCTCTAAGGTTGCAGAAATATCAACAGCCTAAGATCAATGACTGTTCAAAGAGATGTTCTGAGAGATGCTGCAAGAATCATTCAGCAGAAATGATTAGACAGTAAACAATCCAAAATAAATGCTCAGTATTTCAGGTAATGAAGTTCCACATATGCTGGCAACAGTCAAGATCACAGATCTGTTATATCCCCGATATTATAACAATCTATCTAGCTACACACTTGTGCACATGGGGTTGGGATGTCACTTCAACACTGTTAATTATCTAGAAAAAATATAGCAATGCTGAAAATACTGAAAGTCAAATGACTGAATTATAAAGGTACAAGACGAAAAAGCATGAAATACACATGAACATAAGCACAAAAATTGCTAATCAAAAATTTAAGAAAATCACAGATGTAAAAATTTAAAGAAGTACTGTATCCAGTGTCATAAGTCAATGTTCCTGAAGTATTTCAACTCTGAGCACAGACAGCCACAATCTGTGACCTTGGATTTGGAATAATTCATTTGTAAGAAAGAACCAACTTCCTGTAGCCCGTCTGCAGGAACACTTCTTTACTGCATTATCAGTTATTTTAAAAAGCCTTGATATAAGATGAGGTACTTTCCTTGCTTTTCTTCTCGGTTTGCATAATGCTCACTAGTATTTCTTTCCAAAAATATGCCACCAGAAGATTCTTAACTTTATAATAACAAAAGAAGAAATAACAAGTAAGCTACGCAAAACTGTAATATGATAAAATGTATAACAGCTTTACTTGAGTATGTAGCTTAGGAAATGAGTATTTAAACCTTCACTCTGTGTTTTAAACAACAGCTTGTCAGTATAATGCAATAAGCACTTTAAGTCTCACTAGAAGTCAGTATCCAAATGATTCAGACTTTCAATTCTGATCTGTTGAGTACTTTTGTCCCTCACTTTTTCTCTGTTTTATGTAACCTAAAAATCCATGCACTATTAATATGAGCATGAATTAAAACATTATTCTGAGATACTATTAAGGACATTATGAATTTCTGTACTATTCTAAGATACCATTAATGACAGCATGAATTATGATACCAATCTAACATGCTATTAATGACAGTATGAATTACGATAATATTCTAAGATACTATTAATTACTATATGAATTGCAATATCATTCTAAGATACTATTAATGATGCTATGAATTGCGATGCTATTCTGAGATTTTATTAATCATAGTATAAATTATAATACTATTCTAATATACTATTAATGACAGTATGAATTATAATAGTATTCTAAGATACTGTTATGACAGCATGAATTACGACACTAAGCTAAGATACTATTAATAATTGTATGACTTACGATAGCATTGTAATATATTCCTGATAATACGAATTATGATAGTATTCTAAGATATTATTAATAACAGTATAATTACCATAGTATTCTAAGATAATATTAATGATGCTATGAATCATGATGCTATTCTTAGATTTTATTAATGATATTATGAATTACAAGGTTTACTATTGTTTATTCGAACGGGAAAACATTTTCCGTTCAAATAAACGATTAGTAATACTGAAAGTAAAAACACCTAACGTGGACAATGTCGAAACGAATGCTTGATGCATTTGACTCGACATTGCTGTCAAAACCACCATGTGATAGCCATATAGGAGCTGATGTAAATCAAACTCCTATATGACAAATCACGTTTTTGCGGGGGGCAAGCCCCCTGCACCCCCACACCCCCCTACTTATATATTCTAATTCCGAGATCGCACTACAGTGGGGATGTGGATAAATTTCCATTCCCCACTGTACTGCGATCTCTGTGCAAATAGTCGACTTACACTTATGCAAATGCAGTAGTGCATTCGCATAAGTGGAGTTGACTATCTGGTGCACAAACATTTGTGCGTCCGACATTCTGATTTTCAGCACATTGCAGCTGACAGAACAATAGTAAATCGAATTGCAATACTATTCTAATATACTATTAATGACAGTATGAATTATGATAGTATTCTAAGATGCTATTATGACAGCACGAATTACAACACTAATCTAAGATACTATTAATAATTGTATGAATTACAATAGCTTTGTAATATATTACTGATAGTATGAATTATAATAGTATTCTAAGTTATTATTAATAACAGTATAATTACCATAGTATTCTAAGATACTATTAATGATGCTATGAATTATGATGCTATTCTGAGTTTTTATTAATGATAGTATGAATTACAATAGCATTGTAATATATTAATGACAGTGTGAATTATGATAGTATTCTAAGATGCTATTGACAGCATGACAGATGAACTGATCCGCAAGGCCATGGAACGTATTCTCATGGAACTTGTAAACAAAGACATTGGCAACCTTCAAACACTGAACTCCACCCAGTTTGGGTTCGTGAAGGGCCGATCTTGTCTCCTGAACATGATTGACCTTTTCAAATCAGTCTTCAGAGCCGTGGACGAGGGTAAGGCTGCCCACACAGCCTATCTGGACCTCGCCAAGCCCTTTGACACCATCACCCACTCTGGAATCATAGATAAACTTACTAAGCTGGGCATTAATCCCTACGTCACTCGATGGGTTACCAACTGGCTTACTGACAGAACCCACACTGTAAAAGTAGCTGACTCCAAATCCAGCTCCAGACAAGTGACAAGTGGAGTACCTCAGGGTTCAGTCCTGGGACCACTCTTGTTTGGCATCTACTTCTCTAAAGTACAAGCCAATACTAAGGGACTCTGGCTAACAAAGTTCATAGATGACTGCAAACTGGCAGCCATTACTGAATCTCCAAATTATGTGGATACTCTACAAAAGGGCCTTACAGAAACAGATGCTTGGTGCCAGAGCCATGGGCTCAAGCTCAATGCAAATAAATGTATAGTTATCCCCTTTGGGAAAAAACATGTACCCGTGAATTACCACATAGGTGGCAGTACACTAAACACTGAAAATGTGATGAGAGACTTAGGGACACAGGTGGACAGTGGTTCTCACCTTCGATAACCACATCACCACAACAGTCAGGAAATCCTTCTATGTGGCACACCTCATCACTAATGGCTTTTCATCCAGAAAAAAGGAGGTCATTGTCCCACTGTACTCATCCCTCATTAGACCCATTATAGAATACAATGCCCCATTTGGTATGTACCTCTCAAGACACCTGCAACAACTGGAAAGGCCACATAAATACCTCACTAAAAGAATCACAAGCCTAAAGCAGATGGCCTATGCTGACCGCCTTAAAAAACTCCAGCTATACTCTGTCTCATATCGTCTACTCAGAGGTGATATCTGCTTAACATACAAGGCCATGTCAAATCCAGAGCTGTTGGACCTGCTATACTTAAAGAAATCCCACTCCCTCAGAGCCACATGCCCCAGGGATCTAAACCTTGTCATCACTATAAACAAAACATGCTGGAGGGATAAGTTCCTGACCCAGTGTCTCCTCAGACTCTGGAATAGACTGCCCATACATGTCAAGCAGAGCACCTCTTTGGCCCTCTTCAAAAGCAACCTTGACGATTGGATGGGAGAAAGGAAATTCACCCCAGGGATTACGTCAGTCACCCTGCCAGACAGAGGTCCAGGAAGTAAATAGTGTGGGAAGAAATAGGCAAAAAATTGTTATGGCTAGGCTTGTATAGGCCCTAGGGCCGATAGCCTAGTACCAACCTATGAACCTATGAATTACAATACTGTTCTAAGGTATTAATGACAATATGAATTACAGTAGTATTCTAAGATACTATTAATGCCAGGACAAATGGCACCACTAATCTAAGATACTATTAACGATTGCATGAATTGCGATAGCATTGTAATATATTATTAATGGCAGTATGAATTATGATAGTATTCTAAGATGTTATTAATATCAGTACAAATGGCAACACTAATCTAAGATACTATTAATGCTATTAATAATTATGATAGTATTCTAGGATATTATTAATAACAGTATAATTACCATAGTATTCTAAGATACTATTAAGCACAGTATGAATTATGATACTATTCTAAATACTATTAATGACAGTATGAATTATGATAGCATTGTAAATGATAAATTACAATACTGAATATAATGCTGTTTTTAGATGCGGATAATGATAGCATGAATTACAGTACTATTGCAAATGGTGAATTATAATACTGTTCTAAGGTGACAGTAACAAGAGTGTCAATTATAAAACTATTCTAATATGTTAATAACGAGAGTATGAATGTATAATACTGCACAGCTAACAAACTTGTGTTTCCTTTTTTTTAGATGCATATTGTCCACATAAAACAGGGTCTCTCTAATCTGGAAGTAGCAAAGCAGCAGAAAGGCATTGCAGTGCTCAGTTTTCTTATTGATGTAAGTCTGGCTGAATAGTCATCATGGTATAAAGGGTGGGATGTAAATTCATCTGGAGCGCTGCCTTTCTAAACGACTAAGGTACTACCATAAATAATGTACTGGTACTGGTAACGCATACTGGTAGAAACGTCTGTGATGCACATGCTGGTATCAAGGACAGGTACCAGTGAACGTATAAGTCTGTGTGTCAGTCTGATGAAATGTGTCCATGCATCACATTAATAGCACGATGCTACATTTGCTTTCTATATTGACGTGCTATATGTCTTCACTATTTTTCTTCAGTCATGGAGTTTTGCTTGTAAATTTAATTAGGTAATTGATCCATTTATATTATGTGAAATATTTTTCATGTGGCATAAAGACAACTGTATGCAGATTTTATAAATCATTTAATTGTTTGTGTAAGAAGGTTATGCATTGAAAAGGCACAGTCCTCAGAATTTCAACAGCTACCCTAACCAAGGCTGGATACCTTATGCAATGAGACATGAGGGGGTGTGTATAGTACAGTTATTACTGCATGCCCAGGGGTGTTGTGAAGCATGAGCCCATAGAATGAGTGTCTTGCAGTCTATGGGTTTATGGCAATATCTGTACCATGTGCACCCTCATTTTGCTCATAAAATGGGCATCTGTATTTTTTCTTTCAGTCTGAATTTTATGTTTAATAGATTATGTATGATAATTATATGTTTTGCAATGTATTTTAATGTAAAACAGTATGTCTGCTCATTTTAACTAATACATGCAAAAGGTTATAACCTTTTAACTGTGTAGATTTTGGTCTGCAATGTTCAAGATAGTTAGTTAAGGGACTGTTTTGTCAAAATCTTATGTAGTTTTACACCATACATATTCTAAACAACTGGAAAAAAACTACATAATACCTCAACTGAGTTCTAGCAGGTAAATGGGCCTATATGAGGAAATTACCGTATTGGTAGCACTGTGTTTCTTTCCAGGTAGCACAGCCACAAAACTCTTCATAAGAGTCATTATTTTGATGGCAACTGGAAGACACATATATGCCACACTTGAAAGCAGAAATCTTCTGCTTATGATGTGCTTATTATGCCCTAAAATATTCATGGGGGTAATCATTTTGGTGCTATCGCCTAAGAACTTAAACAAATTATTGAACCCCACTGTGTTTTCAGGAAGCTTTAGCTGATAGCATCCTTGCTACCTTTATTTAGTTGGATTTATATGATCGTTTTAAGTGTGTTTTATTCCTGTTTTTTAGGCTTTTTAATTCAAGCAGTGATTTAGTTTGTGTACTGTGCCTTCAGATTTATCTCTTAGGTCAAACAATACCTCGCAGATTATGTCTCTTATGTTAGTGCGTGTCGGTGTGTTTGAAATTTGACTCAGTTTAGAGTACCTGCTTTCTGTTGCTCTTGTGACTGTTTTTTTCTTCACATTATTTTTTTTCCTGTCTCTTCCCAGACTAGTTCATTTTCCTTTTGTAGAGTTCATTCTTTCACTTTTTTTCACTTTATTATGCCTTTAACTTATTGGGTATCTTACTGTTCATACTTAGGTGATGTCATTCAATTTTAGGTTTTAATGTTTTTCTTACTGAAAATTATTTTAAGCCATGCAATAGTCCTATTAACTGTTGTGTTCAATTTCTTTTTTATTGTTTTTAAACAGACAGTGCATTGAAATTTGCTGTTTTTTATTTATTCATTGGCTTTTCTTTCTTTCTTTGTTGTTTTTATTTATTTTTTATTATTATTTTTGTGTTTGACATTTTCCCCTGATTAAAAAAAAAACTTTTCAAGATGGTATCAGTTTGCTGGAAACCTGTGAGGGAGTTGGGATCCACTAGTGAATGTGAAGTCTAGGTGACTTACACTAGCTCCCCCCCCCCCACCTCATGGAACAGATTTGATACTCAGCTAGCCATTTGATTGGTTAGACTTCACTGCCCATTTTATAAGTTGCCAATAAGGCACTAAGAGGTGTATGTGATATAGATATTACTGTACTATAAGACACTTGCCCTTTAGGGTTGTGCATCACAACACCTCAAGGGTGTGCAGTAATATGTATACTATGCACATCTCTTTCTGCCTTATTGCATACATAAGGCAGCCAACCTTGGAGTGTGTAGCTGTTGAAATTATGATGAAAGTAATTGTAATTCTTTCAATAGAGGAACTGTAAGCGTGAATGCTACCATATAAGTTCAAAGGTATAGTGTGTTGGGGTATCCCCCTATTCTAAGGGTCAGTAATCTCAGAGTTTATTTTATTTTGTTAACTGAGGAAGAGCACAGATATTTCTGGACCATGCTTGGGTCAGCCTAGAAAGATAACAAAAAAAATTCCATTTTCCAGGAAAAGTCTACTCAAATTATCAAGTAAATGAAGGCTGTAACAAAACAATGACATCACTGATTGCACTTATTCAGTCCATTTGCATCCAAATACAAATATGTAATGTTATTGAAGTTAATTAAATGCTAAATGATGAAACATTTGGAGTACAGAATTTGTGGTAGTTAGAAATGTGTACAGTATTTACCTGTGGTAGTAACGTTGAAAGCAGTGCATGTCATGTGGAAGTGAGCTAGGTAGGTAGATGAGTGTAGAATAAAAAGGAAGACAGAAGCGAAAAGGGAAAGGAGTTGAGAGGAGGTGGAAGTAGATTTGGGTGAGTGGGGAGAGCTGTAGAAAACTCAAAACTGGTGACACGAAGTCGGGTGATTAACTTTTTATTTGAATATGGAACAAGACGTATGTGTGTTGGGAGGTGGCAGAAGGTGATGTTCTTCCTGAAACAATGCTTAAAGCTCTAACAGTAGGTTTTGCAATTTACTACTTTCTTCATCTTCTTAATTCTTTTGAATTGCATTTTATTTTCCTAAATGTCAGGGCTCACAGTATCAAGTCTCAACATAGTACCACAGTGGCTCCCAGGGTTTTGTTTTGGATAAAAATCTACTTGACACCAGAACACAGGGTGGAGTACACAGTGGAATTCAAAAGAAAAGTGAAGAGTTAGGAATAACTCATGTAATTATAACAATCTCAGTCTGAAGGT
The DNA here is from genome assembly GCF_019279795.1 of Protopterus annectens. NCBI lineage: Eukaryota > Metazoa > Chordata > Ceratodontiformes > Protopteridae > Protopterus > Protopterus annectens. Next base: position 1,780,098,590 of record NC_056744.1, on the reverse strand, counting down.
GAATGACTGAGAAAAAAAGAGGCTTAGCAAAGTTAAGTAAAAGATCAGTTGTGTGACAGCTTAGCTCCAGTGCAAGGCAGTGTAGTATAACATAACTGCAACAAAAATCATCGAGAGATAAGCAGGGTGATTTATAAATGTGGTTCCCATATGGTCCCTGCATGTAATAGACCTGCAAAAGAACAAGTTTGGGAGGCAGAATGCCAAGCTGTATGATTTATGGATTAAATCACATTGTTGGTTTGTTTCCTTCTGACTCTTCAGTCAAATGTCAGAGTACCTTATCATAGGAATGTACAATAGTGTTTTCCACAGTTGTGGACTGGCTGGTAGCAACACATAGATAGGGCCAGCTCTAGGTGAAATGAATCCCTAGGTGAAGCACTCGATGGTGCCCCCTCCAATGCCTACTGGTTCCCCCCTGCCCCCTCACCAACATTCTAGCCTCTTCAAATGTCCAGCTTAGCTTTTCTGGCATTTTGTCTTACTCTTTTGCTTTTTTTTTTTTTTTTTTGCATCCTTTCAATAGACTCTGACTGCCCAAGACCGCAGTGTAATAACAATGGTGTAAATAACTGAATTAAACTGGGAGTCTGGCGGTCAAGCCATGAACTTTCTAGATGTTCTGAAATGCATTTTAGAGACTTTCTTTAACATCTTCATCCAGTGAGGCAGTAAACAAGAATCATGAATGGGGAAAAAAATTTGGTCTGCAGCATTCCAATTTCCCACTTGCTTTTAACACACCATAATCGGCCAAGATGAAACAATGGTAGAATGAGTAGCTGACTTAAGCCAGGGGTCTCAGGTCCACTAAGCTCCCAGAAGCCATGATATCACAGATGCCCTGAGATGTATTTTAAAGCTTTTTTTCCAAACTTTTAATAAAATGATGGCCTAAACAACCAAAAATAAATAAATTCAGTCTTATTTTTATTCCGCCAAGTAAGAAATAATTTATGTCTGGCAAAAAATAGCATTTTACAATAAACTGAGAAGACAAATGCTTGTGAGGATACACCGATCTTTTAAGGAATAGTGCCTTTATACCCACTCCAAATGGCAAAAAAGATAGTCACCTTCTATGCATAAATCTGGTGTTGGATTGGATGAAGGCACAAATGGCCACAGTCACATATTTCAAGTGGCTGCTGTCAAAGGCATATATAATATGCCTCCTTACCCATCACCATCTTCCGTGCACCACACTTGCGTCAGACTTGGATGAATCAGTAAGACCAAACAGAACAGAGTGACACATTTACTGTTGTTGTCACACATAAATACCACCCCCCCAATATATAGCCACCTGTGTGCATACCTGATGTTTGATTCTGAAAAAAAACTGAAACTAAATAACTATCACAGTCATTAAGTCCAGCAAAAGAATAATAATAATAATAGCCAAAATAATAAAGTATTCCACCCACAGTGCCCCCCCCCAAGCTATGCTGACCTTCTGTGCACCCCACTTAGTATGGCCAGTTTTAGACTAGATGGGATTCAGGGCAGATGTCAGTCTAAGCCTGTGTTAAAATCCATTTATGCAGGCTGAGGTCTGATGACCACTAGCCTCCCAGAAGCTCTGAGGCTGTTGTGAGATAGTTTTTTGGCTTATTTTTCAAAGATAATGACATGTTAACTGTTCCTCTTTTTTTTTTTTTTTTTTTTTTTTTTTTTGCTGCTACAGATTTATGTATGTCCTTTGACAAAACTGTGTGAGTATATGACATATGCATATGCACCTGCTAGTTTGATCACTGCCAGGTCAGTGAATACCATGTCCAAGTATATTAAAGAAAACCTGGTCACCCGGAGAACAATTTGCATGAATAAGAAAGACTTGCAGATGCCACACGACATAAGCACGAGACACAAAATGAGCATGGTGCTCCTGAAGGCTCTCCATATATCTCTATAATGATACTCTTTGGGGAATGCATGCAGTATTTAGACAAATACTTCTACAGGTTAATGATACTCTTTGGGGAATGCATGCAGTATTTAGACAATACTTCTACAGGTTCTTTTAATGTTATGTATGCTGCTTTCCATATGGCCACATTCTTCAGTAATTTGCTGTAACTGTAGATTTGTACCTTTTAAAGTTGAAAAATGGAACCCCAGAGGACATGGCTCCACTGCAGACACAAATGTATTGGTTATCTAGAGTTACCCACAATTCAGAGGTTTATGGCTCATTTAGTACGCATACAGTGTAGACCACATCTGCATCCCATAAATGGGAACAGACATTACATTGTGCACACTAACATAGAAATACTTATGAGATTCCAAGGACAATGTGGTGGCAACTGGATGTCTTGCCTGTTATCTTTGTTTCTGTATGTCTTGTTTCTTTTTTGTTTGATTTAATTCTCCTGATTGTTAGTTTCATTTTAGTTTTATTTTGAGTTTTATTTTTTTTCTTCTATATCTGTTGGGGGTTAGCAGTCCCATTCCTAGATGTCCATCCTATTCTCATAGGAAAATTCATCTGACTTAGCTTTGATTATGATAGTGCTATTTACTCTGTCCTGCTGTCCCCATTCTTATTATGATAGTGCTATTTACTCTGTCCTGCTGTCCCCATTCTTATTATGATAGTGCTATTTACTCTATCCTGCTGTCCCCATTCTTATTATGATAGTGCTATTTACTCTGTCCTGCTGTCTCCGTTCTTATTATGATAGTGCTATTTACTCTGTCCTGCTGTCCCCATTCTTATTATGATAGTGCTATTTACTCTGTCCTGCTGTCCCCATTCTTATTATGATAGTGCTATTTACTCTGTCCTGCTGTCCCCGTTCTTATTATGATAGTGCTATTTACTCTGTCCTGCTGTCTCCATTCTTATTATGATAATGCTATTTACTCTGTCCTGCTGTCCCCATTCTTATTATGATAGTGCTATTTACTCTATCCTGCTGTCCCCATTCTTATTATGATAGTGCTATTTACTCTATCCTGCTGTCCCCATTCTTATTATGATAGTGCTATTTACTCTATCCTGCTGTCCCCATTCTTATTATGATAGTGCTATTTACTCTATCCTGCTGTCCCCATTCTTATTATGATAGTGCTATTTACTCTATCCTGCTGTCCCCATTCTTATTATGATAGTGCTATTTACTCTATCCTGCTGTCCCTATTCTTATTATGATAGTGCTATTTACTCTGTCCTGCTGTCCCCATTCTTATTATGATAGTGCTATTTACTCTGTCCTGCTGTCCCCGTTCTTATTATGATAGTGCTATTTACTCTATCCTGTTGTCCCCATTCTTATTATGATAGTGCTATTTACTCTATCCTGCTGTCCTCATTCTTATTATGATAGTGCTATTTACTCTATCCTGCTGTCCCCATTCTTATTATGATAGTGCTATTTACTCTATCCTGCTGTCCCCATTCTTATTATGATAGTGCTATTTACTCTGTCCTGCTGTCCCCGTTCTTATTATGATAGTGCTATTTACTCTATCCTGCTGTCCCCGTTCTTATTATGATAGTGCTATTTACTCTATCCTGCTGTCCCCATTCTTATTATGATAGTGCTATTTACTCTATCCTGCTGTCCCCATTCTTATTATGATAGTGCTATTTACTCTGTCCTGCTGTCCCCATTCTTATTATGATAGTGCTATTTACTCTGTCCTGCTGTCCCCATTCTTATTATGATAGTGCTATTTACTCTATCCTGCTGTCCCCATTCTTATTATGATAGTGCTATTTACTCTATCCTGCTGTCCCCGTTCTTATTATGATAGTGCTATTTACTCTATCCTGCTGTCCCCGTTCTTATTATGATAGTGCTATTTACTCTGTCCTGCTGTCCCCATTCTTATTATGATAGTGCTATTTACTCTGTCTTGCTGTCCCCATTCTTATTATGATAGTGCTATTTACTCTGTCCTGCTGTCCCCGTTCTTATTATGATAGTGCTATTTACTCTGTCCTACTGTCCCCGTTCTTATTATGATAGTGCTATTTACTTTATCCTGGAACAGCCGTTCGAGGTAAGTAAACTTTGATGAACTAATATAGACCCAGAGTCCTGAAATGGATGGCAGAGTAGACAGAAAAGAAGAGAATGAAAGAGGGAAGATATAATTGTAAAGTCAGTGACTGTTGGTGTTTAAATGCTCGAACAAATAGTGAAGTAGATGATGTTGCAAGTTCATAGATTTTAAAGCCTGTTTTGGTAGTTTGGTGACAGATTATTATGTATGCATTTCCAGGTTGATGTTAGCATGTCTTAAGCTTTTTCTAAAACGTCTTTGTGCTTTTTCATTCTGCTCTCAAGTCTGAACTGACAGAGTTTCTGAATTTAGAAATTTAGCTGGAAAGGGGCCAGCATCTGTCTCCATTCATTTTATTCCTGCTGTAAATGCGTGTACATGCCCTTCCTAACTTTACACAGTCTACTTGGAAGGTATCCATTGGTGTCTCCAGGTGCCGGAGGCACTTCTCCTGAAACATGAGACATACTGTATATCTAGAGTGTTGGGTATTGGTGAGCAACACTAATGACCTTCAGGACAGCATCAGGCGCAGCCTAAGCATGGATCTTCATTTACTGAGAAAAGCAATCTACTTAGGGGTGGTCAAGTCTGGGGAACCATCATCCCAGTGCGTGTGAGTAATCTTCTGTAAAGTAGCTTAAAGTGTTGGTCTTTTGACAGGCAATGTCTAATAAATGAATACCCACATCATTGTCTGTCCTGCAGATTTGACTGGACTTGAAGCACAGGCTATTCTAGTAGGAGAATGTGATGTATAACATTTATGTGTGAAAGATCATTAGCAAAGGAATTAAAAAAAAGAATCTGTATTATCCCTATATTTGGGGCAGTATTATGAATTTTACATTTTAGTTTACTGAAAGTGGGCTGGTGTTAGGGAGGTGGTCATCTCTTGACCTGTGGTCCTGAGGATATGATGATGTCTTCTTGGATTACGATGGCATGAGTGCAGTATGATGAAACGTTTTCCTTTTCTTCCCTTCTCTCTCTTTTTGTTGAAAAAATATATTTTTAATAAGTAGTCCCTTATGATGTGTCATTTTGGTTAAATGAAGATATGTGGAGCATATGTTTTATAGCATGTGACCTACTTTCTATTTATGTTAAGTCTCAGAAGCCTCATATTATATGAAGGGGAGGGTCATCATGAGATAAATATTTGCCTTAGGTAGTTAACAAAGACCAAAAGGGCAGTATTTATGCATGTTTCAAAAGAGGAAGATAAACTGAAAAAGGAGGCACGAGCAGAAACCAGCAGGAGGCCGTTGGTGATATCTTTAACAAAGCAATGGTTGTGGGTGAAATTAATAGTTTTCCTAATGGCATTGTGGGGTCAAAAACTGTGGAAAATATCCAGAATGCATGGGACAGGCATCAAAGAGCCTTAGTGGTTTAGAAGATGAAGGAAATACAGTGGTTAATTAGGAACTGCACCTGTCTGTAAGGCACAAGCGTGAGCAGACAGATGGGTGATACTGACTTTATCTGCTGACATTAGCTGTGGACCGACTGAGTCCTAGATGTAAACATGACTGAATGAATATACTGTTCCAGTTCATCTAGTATCTATATGTCCTTCATCTTCATCTTCTTTGCTTTCATTACCTTGTTTGTAATTGCTCCCTGTTCCCCTCTCTGTTTCTTCAGTAGCGACCGCTTGCTTTCTTTTTGCCTTCTATTCTTCTACATTTTCTTTTTCTTTCTTTTTGTCATCTAGCGTGTCAGTTTTCTACCCAACTCTTACCTTATTTTCTTTGTTATCACTTTTTTTTCTTGTCCTGCTATTAAGCATTGCTCACTTCTCATGGCATCCATTTCCGCCTCTCTGTTTACTTTCTTAGCCCAACCATTCTCAGTCCCCCTAATTCCGTTATCTTATATTCCTCCCCATTGAATCTTTTCTCTTTTCATTCATATCCCTGTTTGAGTTTTCTTTTCATATCCCATGATATTTTATCTTCCCTTTCCCGCATTATCCTATTTCACAACTTTCTTTCTTACCTCACCCCGCTGGATCCTATCCAACCTTATCCTTTACTGGCTCGTGTATTACTGCAACTACGATCATTTCCAGAAATGCCATCCTGACAAATGAATAATCTTCTAACTTGAACCAGAAAAATAATAACAATAACATAAATGAATAGAGGGTAACTGTCTCTCTTTATCTCTCCTTCTCTCTCTCTCTCTCTTTCTGACATTTTCACTAAATAGGTGGACAAAAGCAACAGCAACTCAGCATGGGACACATTGAGTAGCTACCTGGAAACTATTTCTTTACCTGGTAAGTCCCAGAAAATTATATCTTTATGCTTTTATGTGATGATTAGCACAATTTGTAAGTATAATTTTGCAAAGTCCTCCAAACATGATGTGCTGTATACATTTTTCTGAATAAACACTTCCTGTGAATCATTGTAATTTAGTCGGCATCAGAAGACTTGTAACAGTGTTGATTTTCAATAGAGGTAATGCTCACAGAAAGTTGGGTTGCATACCAAAATTGCTAAATAAATAGTTGTTAAATAGTGTTTTACCTTCTACCAATGGCAGTTAACTCTCAAATATGTCTCATTAGAGAAAGAATCATAGATGTCTTCCATTGCATATAGTCATTATGGGTGAGTATTGCCTGTCATTCTCTACAAGCCTGAATCAAAGCAATCATCTGTTCCTCAAATGCAAGTGACATTCCAGGCAATCTGGTGTTTCACAATGTTTCTATTCAGAATGGGACATACTCAATTCTAGTTCTTTTTGCTACTTTAAAGAGGAAGGATGAATGTTCAGTTCCTCTTCCCACCATTAAGACTTTATTCAGTTCAGTTTCACAAACAGTCAGCTAATTTAAGTCTGTACTTGGCTATTCTTACCAGGGTCTACTACAAGTGCTCACATAGCCTTCGCTTATAACACACTTCCATGCTACCACTCATTTGTGTTGGTAAGTACCCTAACTTCCACTACGCCGCTCCCATGCAGCACCACAAAGCTAACCATTCCTTCCAGAACCCTGACCCTAGCCTTAACTCCCGATCACTGCCTAAACCTGAAATCCCCCTCCCCTCCCTAATCCTAACCTTGTATTAAGTTCTGACCACTTCCTAAATCAAAACCTAAAATCCCTGTCTCTTCCTAACCCTAACCATTCGCTAATTCCCAAATTGCTCCCTAAACCTAAAATCCCCCTCCACTCTCTAACCCTAACCTTGTGCTAACTCCCAATTGCTCCCTAAACCTAAAGTCCCTCCTCTTCCTAAACCTAAAGTCCCCCTCCCCATTTCCCTTCCCCAAAAATCAGTTCCAAAATGCCACTTTGATTTCATCTGACTTTGCAGCAGCTGCATCCCTGACCTCACATTTCAGTTTGAGCAGCTGCCTGGCCAAGTGAGCAGGACAGGGAAATAGTCACTTGAGACCCTGCCTGTGAGTTCCTCAATTTTGAGCAGCTGGGGCTGCATGCTTGGTGTACGTAGATCCACATGTATCCACAACAATATAATAACCATATCTGAGGTCACTCTACCGTGGGATGAGGAGAAATGTACCTCTATAGTTACTCCAGCTGAATTTGTAGCTTTTACAATAAAGAATTCAGAGTAGAGCAATACAATGAAAGTTCCTTCAACTAAGGAACCTTTTCCTGAAAATAATTGTCAGGTGATTTAAGATATCTTTATATGTAGTGGTGTTTTTGTACTAATCTTATATTCACTCTCTGCATTTTGCATTTCTGCAACCACAAACAAAGTTTGCTAACTTTTAATTTTTTAACTTTTAGTCTATCCTTTCTATGTAAGCTTGGGAGCTTTAAAGCTTTTGGGAAACATTTTAAATGAAATAGTTTTGAATTAATCTTGTGCTATTTATTCTAAATTCTTAGTATTATTTTTCTTTTATATTCTGCCTTTTTAAATTAGAAATGTTTAAATCCAAAAAGGAATAACTCAGGAGTTGAGAAAGAACCCACACCTCTCACATTAAGGGCTATGGTAAAAAGGCCCCATGTCTGGGAAATAATATTTTGTGATTCATAGACACATTACCTGCAATGAGAAAGACCTCATCAGTGGCTAATTTCCATGTCTCTGAACTGTAGTTAACACTGACGGGCATTGCATTATGTTAGCAAAGGCAACCCCGCTCATTCGCGCGCACACACACACACACACACACACACACACACACACACACACACACACACACACACACACACACACACACACACCACACCCGATACCTATCCTTGTCAGAACATTCACAGATAGCACTATGAGGTTGAGAGGTATGCCTAATGCGTCCAATTCCTGTCTGTAATATGTAGTGGAAGGAGGTAAAAATCTACTAGTGAGTTAGTATAAGACAGTTCTTTGGTCAGTAAGGATCCTTGTTTGCTGTCTTTAAACAAAGCCAGAAAAATAGAATGCACAAAAACCCAGCAAACCAAATGAATATCCATATATTGTACAGAATCCAATTTAGAAACATCAGTAAGCCAAGTAAAATTTAGTTATATAGCATCCTTCTATAATTAAATTTTTGTTCTACTTAGGCAGACCTGATGAAGCTCCCCATTGAAAGCGCTGGTTAGAACCACAACAATCAGAACAGAACTTGGATGCCATCTCTTTAGTTTAATTTAATATATGGATTTTAGGTTAAAAATTCTAACCTCCAAACATTAGGAATATTGTTAGCCATTCATAATGTACTTATGATCTGTTTTGGTTATCTGGAGTTATTTCTGTTAGTACTGTTCTGAGTGTGTCTGGAGTGATTTCTGTTAGTACTGTTCTGAGTGTGTCTGGAGTGATTTCTGTTAGGACTATTCTGAGTGTGTCTGGAGTGATTTCTGTTAGTACTGTTCTGAGTGTGTCTGGAGTTATTTCTGTTACTACTGTTCTAAGTGTGTCTGGAGTTATTTATGTTACTACTGTTCTAAGTGTGTCTGGAGTTATTTCTGTTAGTACTGTTCTGAGTGTGTCTGGAGTGATTTCTGGTAGCACTGTTCTGAGTGTGTCTGGAGTGATTTCTGTTAGTACTGTTCTAAGTGTGTCTGGAGTTATTTCTGGTAGTACTGTTCTGAGTGTGCCTGGAGTTATTTCTGTTACTGCTGTTCTAAGTGTGTCTGGAGTGATTTCTGTTAGTACTGTTCTAAGCGTCGCTAGAGTTATTTCTGTTACTACTGTTCTAAGTGTGTCTGGAGTTATTTCTGTTAGTACTGTTCTGAGTGTGCCTGGAGTTATTTCTGTTACTACTGTTCTAAGTGTATCTGGAGTGATTTCTGGTAGTACTGTTCTGAGTGTGTCTGGAGTGATTTCTGGTAATACTGTTCTGAGTGTGTCTGGAGTGATTTCTGTTAGTACTGTTCTAAGTGTGTCTGGAGTTATTTCTGGTAGTACTGTTCTGAGTGTGCCTGGAGTTATTTCTGTTAGTGCTGTTCTGAGTGTGTCTGTGAACAGAAAAGTTGCAATTGTTATATTTTTGGCTCTAAAAGGTGTTGCAATAAGTTTACACTGAGTCAGATGGTGACCAGATTTTCCACAGAGGGCAGTTCCTATGGTTCTCTCCAAAAAAAAAGAATGCCCATAGGGAAGGTCCTCAGCGGTACACGGCCACAAATTTGTGTAATAAAAAAATGTATCTGAACCTTCCTGACTCAAGTGCTCATCTGCCTCCAATAAAGATATGAAGAAGAAGAAGAACTGGCATCTGGGTCTTTTTTCTGTTTTCATTTATTTTGGCTTTGATTTTATTCACCTTTTTTTTCCATTTCCTTTGCTTTAATTAACTTCTGGATTGATTTTTTTATTTTCTGAGTGCAATTTATTCAAGGATCTAGGAATTAGCTGTCAGTCTCTACAGACAGCATACGTTTTTTAAGGGATTCAGTTTCAGGCAGCAGTGACTTCCAGAAGTTTCCCTCCACTGGGAGGGCACAGACTTACTTCCAGTATGTTTAGAGACAGCCGCTGAGGATCCCTACTGACAAAAGAAGTGTCTCCTATTAACTGACTAGTAGGGTTACTGCATCTTTCCTTTACTTTTGTCATCCGCTCGACTCATCCAGAGGATGAGCAGGCACTACCGGCTCAGACCTTTGATTGTTGGTTTTAATATATTTCAATCTGTAGCATGTCATGAATTGTTGCAGACATTAAATAATGTCAGAGTTTCTCAATATACATTAAAAATGTATCACTTAGTGCAGCAGGTCAGTGCTGAGATTTCATGTGGCAAGGGTGCGGGATTTGAATCCTTTTAACCCTCCCTTGTTGTTTCCTTTTTTAACACCTATTTTTATTTATTTATTTATTTTTGAACTGTATTCCTGGCATCTAGTGGTGGTGCTGGGGACTAATAATGTCTCTCAGTGGTAGGAGGGTACAGAGTTGGAATCCCTTCTAGTGTCTTTATGACATGTTGCTTATACAACCCCTGGTGTCTCTTGGTTTTCCACAGATATTTTCCCTTTTATATTTTATATTAAGTGCCTTTAAGACTGTCTGTAGAGTATCCCTGGTGTCCTGTGTTTCCCTGCCACTATGTGTAAGTGCCGTTATGCTACAAGACATTATCCCTGTTGTCCACTATTCCCCCCAGCCAGCTTCTGGAAGGCTGTCCATGCTGGCTAGTATTTCTCCTGACCCTACATCTGTAGGATTATCCCTGCTGTCTAGTGGTCCCCAATGACCCACATCTGAAGTGCTATCCCAGGTGGATAGTGCTTCTCCAGCTGTATGTTTTAGGCTTCACATGTCAGTCTAGGGATGTGCAGAACTCAAAACACACACACACACACACACACACACACACACACACACACACACACACACACACACACACACACACACACACACCAAACTTAACCCCCTCAGTAAGTCCCCTACCACTACCTTTCAGGCAGACAAATGCTCACATATGCAGCCCCTCATGTTTACACACTCACACCCACTACCACTATCTGACCACTGCCCCCCCCCGGTACTTACCTATACCAGGACGGGTGAACAGAGGCAATTGTCTGTGTTAATTACCACAAGTGGACAAAACAGCTGCATACTTCTCAACTGTCCACCTGTCAAGATTTTTGCACAATGTCCAGATTTTTCCTTCATATTTTTGGTCTGTTCCTCCTAAAATTTGTGGTTTTCAGGCAAATC
>NC_056744.1:1779959904-1780082404 GCF_019279795.1 Protopterus annectens | reverse complement strand
GCCCTTTGATCCTCTTGGTGAGGTACTTTTGGAGTCTTTCCAGTTGCTGCAGGTGTCTGGTAAGGTACATCCCAAAAGGGGCATTGTACTCAATTATGGGCCTGATGAGGGATGAGTAAAGAGGCACGATAATCTCCCCTGATCTAGATGGGAATCCCTTCCTGATTAGGTGGGCTATATAAAATGTTTTTCTAACCACTTTGGCCACATGGTTGTCAAATGAGAGATTGCTATCAACTTGGGTCCCCAGGTCCCTAATTACTTCTTCTGTACTTAATGGATTACCACCTATGTGGTAATTTGTGGGCCTATCTTTCCAAGGCCCTCAATTTAAGCAGACAGTAAATGGAACTAAGCTCATTCAGCCCCAACCATGAACAAGCATTCAATCTGAGTTGCCAAAGCAACTCCTTCCTTTCCAGATGAAGGCCTATGGGTCCACCCATTGGATTAGACTGAATCTGGTCTATCACCATGCATTTGAACAAGTAACTTGGGCATTCACTAATATGCTTTGCCAATGAGCTAGTATTCTTACATTTCTTAATATTATATTCATGTTCATAAATTCTGTCTCTGAGTCTACATTCTGTCTTATCAATGTAGAACCCGAGACAGCATTCGCAAGTAGCCAAATAAACCACAAATGTTGAATTACAATTATATAGGGAATACATTCATGGTAAGAGGGGAAGTTTTTCATCTGAAAAATGTGTATAAAAAATTGAGGGCCTTAGAAAGATAGGATTATAAGATTTTATTTCATTTTATTTCAACATCTTTTGACTATTTTTTGTGTATTAATTTGTGTGCATTCTATGTTTCAATTTTAATTTCTTTTTTGACTAGTGACAATGTGGTTATTGTGGAGTGTAAATTCATGTTTTATCACAAAGTGAATTTTAACATGAAAACATATATGATTTTATAGAAATACCTTTAGGTAAGGTCACAGTGAAATTTTAAGGAATTTTTGTATCTGTCACTTTAATATAGGATTGACTAGTTTGTAACTGTCTGATTTAACTAATTAGTAGGAAGGTTTGTTTGTTATAAAATACTTAATGACTTGAAGAACTGTTATCTGATGAAGTCCAATTGTTTTTGAATGGACAAAAGCGCTAATCATTAAAGTTTTTGGTGAACTTCTACGCTCACCTTTGGAGTTTTGTCTTTTCTTGTATAGTCCTAGATGACACAAAACACAAAAGAAGGATACTACACAGAAATATTAAACAAATAAATCCTGATAAGATATAAGACATATTATTAGTTTTTTCAATAATCATTTCTGTACCAAAGGAATAACACATCAGTGAACTGTTATAAGTGCTATCAAACAAACTGCCCCATTTATCACATAACATTCATTTTTATGCAATTGCCAGTGACCTCTACCTGTGGTCAGCACTTCCCTAGAAGTATCTATGGGCCATCATAGAAGGCTAACAACCCTGTGTCATTGACAATAAAGGATATTTACATTTCACTGAAATAAAAGTAGAAAAGTATAAAGAGAAACAGTTGTATCATTAATACGTGTAATAAAAATTAAATAAGACTGTGCATCTGAGAAAGTAAAATGCCCTGAAAAAAAATTCCTATGTGATCATACTTTATCAAGATCAGTAGTCTTCTGTGCAGATAAATCCAAAGCAATAGCAATCTTCTTCTGTGTCATCCACATAATCAGTTCCCCTTGCCTTCAGGTTCCCTAGCTGTGTGGTTACCTTTTTAGAGTATAGATTCAGACCTGTGAGCACAGTAGAGATGCAAATGAGGTGTGAACTCATTAAAATTGCTGAATCCGAAATTATTGGCTCTGTATAGCAGGTTTAAACATAGTTCAGACACCCCCTTAGTGTTTGTTGCTAATGGATTGCAACTGTGAATGATTACTGGTAGGGGGAATGGAAAATAATCAGTAATTCACACTCCCTTACCTCTAGTGGGTGTGCCAGCCAGGTCAGACTTACAAAGTGTAGAAGGAATTGTTTCAAGGTTTTAAATGTCAGTAAGCAGCACACATTTCTGTTCAGTAACATCCAACCTCTCCTACATTTGTTGAAAACTGTATACTACTACAATTTTATATTTTCACACATTTTAAGGATAGTGATACAAAATGCCTTACAGACAGCATGTCTCAGATTTCTGCTCAGATAAGGGAAAAAAGAACACCATACAAAGATAAGACAGAGCTGTATTTCTTCAAACAAAAGTAAAATATGGTTGTGTGATCACTCATTGCACTACATCAGCAATGAATACATGTACAAACCAGTCAGAAATATACAAGTGTCATTTGTATTATTAATACTGTGGATGATTTTGAACTTGCTTGTATGCACAATGATTTTCATTCTCTGGTGCAAAGTTGTTACTGTGACAAAGAGAAATAAGATACCCTTACTATGTTTTGAAGGTTTGTTACTGTGAGAGTTCAGATCCAAACTTGTGTAAAACATTTTCATGTGTACTAACATATATTTTGTAATGTTGTTTATGTTATAGATTTATTTTATTTTATTTTTTAATGCCAGTATTTGAGCAGTGCATGGCTTAGCGCAAACATGAAAAATGGCTAAACTTAATATATATCATGTAATGTATTTCTTTGATAACCAATACATCAACTCTACCTGTGAATTACCTGTGTGTATAGCACATCTGCTAAATGCATTGATCTCCACTGCATGTACTATCTGTAGATTATGGTTCAAGTCCCACCTTTGTCCTTTAATGATGAAACATAATAAACACCACTGATATGGCTAAAACAGGTTTAGCATTGTTTCTCTCATTTGTGCAACATTTACCATCATGCACACCTGGACTAATAACCCACACAAAAAGCAAACAGAACACCTGGAGACAGAATGCAGACATTTTCAGTTTCAAAACAGATACATTGTTGTATCTTTTGCTTTCCAAGGTCAACCATACAGATGTTTCTGGGTTCTAATACAGGAAATTCCAAATATTTTTACTGTTGTTCCATTTTACTTTATATTAAATATCACATAGAAAGTTTTAAAATAATTATAAATAATAATTTTAATGTTAAAACAAAACACTATGATGTAAAACAAAATATAAAGATGGACACCACCAAATGTTTATAACACTTTAATATTCAAAAATACAAGGATTTAGCACTGCTGGCCATATGCAAAGGCCTTCTTCAACATAAAAAAAAATCACATTTACCTCACCATTAAGTACTAACACTAATAAGAACTAACCAATCAAAAACTTTCAGTAATAAATGTGATACAACATGAAAACAATTAGTGAAACACCTCCTATAAAACTCTTACTACAAATCTAAAAACATGAACAAATATTATTTACATTTGCCATAATAAAATTTCCTATGTAAAACTGCTTTATAATTCACTCCACTGTTCAATCCAGTTGCATTATGCGCATTAAATATAATTTGCCACTTTAATTCCCTATAATGCAATTCCCCCTCCTTATCACCATTAAAATCAATGGGTACACAATCAATAACAGTAAAATACAATTTCTTATAATTTTGACATACCATGGTGTGTTTAAATAATGCATTGTCAGTGTTTTTGTTTTAAATGGCATATGAGTGTTCATACATTCTTCTTCTCAACTGTCTGTTGATTTTACCAATGTAAAATGATGTACATGTGGAACACTTAGCTAAGTACACCACAAAAGTCGACCCACAATTAAATACTCCTGGAACCTGTCAAATTCTACTGTTAATACTCACTTCAAAATATGAAACTTCTATGTACCTACAAAAATTGCAACTCATGCACTTAAAGGTGCACGTTGTTTTTATTTCACTCAAATGGTGATTTCCTTCTAACATTTCCTTAAAATTTCTTGCTCTTTTATTAATGAAAGAAGGTGCAGACCCTAAAACTGACCTCACACCACTATTACACTACTTTGAGGCATTTGGTATAGTTCTGTTTTTATTAAATAATAAGTATGTATAGCAGTGGAGCTCATATGAATTGTATGTATGAGTGAGGGTATACTGATTACTATGTTTCTGAAATTATAATTGTGCTATCTGGCCTTGGATGGCCTTCAGACTTCAATAAGATGCATACACACATGAATGTATAAACCAGGACCTTGCCTGGTCACCCACATACCTGGTTAACCCCTCAATCTGTCATGTGTATTCATATATATAATTCATGAGTATGTTTGAGAAACATTTCTTCAATGACAAGGTAAAATCACTACTATGAAAAAAATGTTTTGTCTCATAGGTTTGAATCCCACATTGTAAAAATCAGTAAAGCCAAACCAAAAATGTGTCAGATCATGAAATGTATGTCCCCGGTAAAGTCTGCAAAGTTAATCACCTAACAGTTACAGCAGCAAACAACCCTCAAACTAAGGCCATGTGTCAGATTAACATTCCAATTCCAAAACTGCTTTCTTCTTTGTTTGGCACTGTTGCTTTCCACCTAACATTTTGCAAACATAGTTGTCATCATTGTTTAGGTGTGCGCGCTACCAGTAAACATGACAACATGCATTGACAGGAAATCATTCTTAGTTACTGCTGTTCTCCTCGGATGGGCATGTCCAATGGTAGAAGGGAAGATACCCAATTTAGGGTGCAAAGGTGAGATAGTGAGGAGTCCAGAATCTTCACTGGACTCCTTGTAAAGTGCCACAGCTGAAGGCTTTTTCAGGGGGGGCTATACCAGCTCCATTACAAGTCTGAGGCTTGGAATAGTCTGGCCAAAGCTGTCTCCAGTGCATGGAATGCCAGTTGCAGTCACAACAGTATAAGCATCACTTTAATGACCTGAAAAGATGCAAGAGTGATACACTCAGTCAGTGGCTGGATGAGGTCAGGACTGCTGACATCCCAGTCTGTTGTGTAAGTATACTGATAAAAGGAATTTATAGTAGACAGAAGGCTGCATATAGGCAAGCCTGTTATGCATAATGCTCTCCTCTTGTTCTCTTGCTTTATTCAACAGCTAATGCAGAGATAATGGTGAATAGAGAGGTGCATGCTGAGCATCTAGAGAGACTGAGGGAAGCAGGGGTGTGTATGCAGCACAAGAGAAGTATTATTTTAGCTTTTACATTTATTACCTTTCTGTACAGTTGTAGGAAAGTATGCATGCATATCCTAACTGTAAAACAACCATACATGCTTCACAAGCCAACTTTAGGAGTCAAGACTGTAGTCAGACATTGTGGGTTCAAATATCCCAAATAACAAATATAAAATAGTAAACACCTGTAAAAATTTTATATAAATGACATAAATTAATTTCTACGCAAATGGCATGAATGCTTTGCTGTTAACTTAATCTGCATAACCGGACCAAACATGTGTGCAATATATGCACATTGCAAGTGTTCATTATAGTTTGTAGTTGTTAAGAAGAATACTTAAATACAAAGGTTCAGATAAAATATTTTATTATTGTGGAAACGCTTGTATGTCAAATATGATATTACTGATTTTATCTCTTTTTTACTCTCAATCCATCCCTTATCTCTTTTTTTGTTTGTTTGCTTTTTGCAATATGTTATCAAAACATTTCCATGTCATCCATCTCTGACAAATCACAAAATACTTTACAGTACAGGGAGGTTGGCCAACCACAGTGGCTCAGCCTGCCCCCACTTCACTGGCTCCAGCACTAATGCCCAGCACACCTGGGACCCAACCTGGCAATACTGCCTCTGCTGTCCCTGCACTACCTGCACCCTTAGGTCATACTACCCGGCAGCTGATGCTGTGGTACCCTCTGGGAGTTCTGGCAGAGTTGGCAATTTTATCACCTGCCAGGAGATGCCAGGGTTAGTGCACAGGGTTGAACATGGCACCACTGGTACACTCCTATGCTGGATGGAGAGGCTGCTGTCCCTTATGGTCTGTAGGAGAAGATGTCAGGCACTCCAACAACCAGCAGAGTAAGGGGATAGTGATGACTGTCCTATGGGTAAGGACAAGATTCTCACTGTTGCCATGTTTTATGGGCATGAGCATCTGTTGTCCCCTCCCTAACCCCAATCCTGTTGTCCTCCAACCTTTTGTGTCCCTCACCATCTTGTGTCTTGTCTTGTTTGTCCTGTTTGTTTGCATCTGCATGCTCACCTAACCTACTTACCTTACCCAGAAAAACCTATGTCTCTTACCCAATAGTCCTCTCTTACTGAAGTAAAAAAAAATGGGCAGCTGTCTACAAAAAAATATAGTCTCATACATAGCTCTCTTCTTTGCACATGTGTCTTCTTGACACACTTGATTCAGTCCAATTGGTTATACATGAGAGCATTGTTGTCACCCATCTTTGTTGAGGGGGCAGTCCAAATTCATCGAATATTCTGTACATATTATCATTTTACACTCTTGAAGAAGTGGATAGCTATGATTTTTTTTCCTACCTCCATTCTGCACATTCATATATTGCTTTCCCTTTGTTCTTCCCCCTGCTTGCCCCCATTTCACCACTTTCTTATCTACCCCATTTTAATATCTTTAGTCTGATCAAAAATAGAATCACACACAACACACATAAGTATAAAAAAAACAGCAATGGAGACCTTCACTTTTTGTTCTCTTTGTTTGCAGTGCTTGGCATTGTGCAGCAATGTGAAGCAACAGTGAATGGCCCTTCAGTGGTTCATTGCAATGCCACTTAAACAGGCTGCACTAAGGTAACACACTGCATATAGAGTAAAGAATTATTTAATTGCACTATAAATATATATGTAAAACTATTCTATGCACCTCCATTTGAACCTTATATCATCTGGGCTTTAAAAGAATTTTGTCAATGCATTTACACCTGCTGCCACAGAGTCAGCTAAGCAGCAGGTGTTTCATACACTCAGTACACAGAACTCTCATAATCTTTTCAATGAGGCTCACATTTGCTCGGTGCTTAACTACACACAAAGTGGGAAATCAGTAGAAATATGCATCTCGCATGTGCAAACACTTTGCCTTTCATCATGCAAACTGGCTGCTTAGTGGTGCACTATTGAAAGTTTACATTAGCATGTGTTACTTATGTTTATTGTCCATTTAGTCTTCCATTCCATGAAAGTACAGGTAAAAACACAAACAAGGGTTGGGCTCTTTTTAAGGAAAGAACATATATTTACACTGCGGCCATCTGTTACCTCCACCCATGTGCTTCAAACTCGGTCTGTCAGTACTTGTTCACAAATATATCAACTGCACTACAGCAATAAATAAATGCTTTTTTATATACCATTCAGATTTTTCAATACTCATAGCTGTCTTATGCGTAGCTGTATCATATACCTGTCCATTGGAAACACAACAGCAAATACTACATTATGCACACTCATTAATCTGGTAACATTTAGAGCTTTAATATTTTGACAGTTGTACATGATTAGCTATCCATTTCAGACTAGCCTTCCAACATCTATCAAACATCCAATGCTGATGACATCCACAATAAATTATCCTGCAGCTTTGTAAGTGTCAGACTTCTGCTGTGGTGCTTGCATTAAGTACTAATTTCTCCAGTCTGTGTATTTAGTTAGGTACGGGTTCTAATATCACTGCAGTGAACTGGTGTCTCTGTGTCTGCCTAGTCAGAAGAGCATAACTGTGCATTTTGCAATCATCACTACAATCCCATGGAGTGCCAGTATTTTGACAGTTGGACATGCCTATACATCCATTTCATTCAGGCCTCCCAACATCATCTATCAAACATGCAATGATGATGTCATCCAGTACAAATTGTCCTGCAGCCTTGTAAAAATCAGACTTGTGCAGTGGCACTTATGGTAAGCACTGAGATCTGTAATCCTTGTACTTAGGTTGGGTTTCTAATCTCACTGCAGTCAACTGGTATGTGTATTTCTGCACTTGCTTGACATCAGAGAGATCATTTCACACCAGCATGTGGGATATTTCTATTGCCATCTTTCTTTCACCATACTCTGCTGATGCTATCAGCTATAAAGTATTCTCCAACATTATAACAGCTAGAATTGTGCTCTGGCCCATATTAAGTACTGTGCTCTGTAAATAGGTAGCTTTCAAACAATATGTGAGTCCACAGCTATGTCTAACACTCCTCCAAACATCTTGTTGTAGTATGCATTAGTTATGTCATCCTGTGTAACATGCATTCTGACAGTATTCAAGACAAACCTGTGTTGTGGCAATAACATTAACTACTGTGTTTGTAATCTACTTTAACTACACATATAGGTAATCTGACAGCAAGCTACTTGCTTGTCTATACATAAAATTATCATGTATGATACAATTTTACACAGGGATGTGACTGCACATCCATGCCCTGCACTCCTCCAAACATGTTCTGTTCAGCATACAATGATGCTATCATACTCCATATATTACAAGATGGCGGTGTTACAGTCAGACATGTGTGGTGTTTTTAATGTGACATTGCATGGTATTCATGTACTAAGCCTGCACAGGTGTAATGTTCATATCAGGCCCAATGCACTGCTGTGTGTTTGGTTGCTGGTACATTATGATCATTGTGTGATTTTTTTGAATAGCCCTTCATTTCACTACCTACCACTTGGGGTACCATTCATAAATCCTCTTTTGTCCTCTGGCCACATGACATCCTTTCTGCAGAAGAGGGAAATATATCTTCATGTCAAATATGCATCCACACATCATGAAACAGAGTCCTTCCGTGAGCCTATGCAAGCCATACCCAGACTACTGCATGTGTGATTGCTAAGTCTGTCATGGTGTGCTGCACATGTCCCATATGGACAGTGGCAGAATGCAATGGAATCAAACAGATATACACATACACACAATAGTCGTACTATATTCCATAATATACATATAGGCATTTTACTTTCATTTTATAATAATGGCTAGGATTTCATTATCCTATGATCCTATGATCCTATGATCACTTGGCATGTCAGTGTTGGTGTCATTGACATGTGCTATATTGTGGTGTGAATGTACAATATTGCTACAAGAGGGTATTACAATCTGTGATGTGAGCTATTGTACTGATAGGCATTGCTGCCATTTATGTCTCCTGAGAATTTTTGACATAGGTTCATAGGAAGTTACTAGGCTAGCAGTCCTACAGCCCTAACAAGCCTAGCCATTTTCATCCCAAGTTGTCCTTGTTAGGTGGATGTAATTTACACAGTGAGTCTATGGTCAACACCAACTTCCTCTGTCCATAAGGGACATGGGTGCCAGCCCCAGGGTGAATTTGCAGTCTCTCATCCATTTGTCTAGATTGCACTTGAATAGGGTCAGTGAGGATCTCTGCTTCACATGATTTGGAGGTTTATTACAAAGGAGTGTCAGTCTCTGGGAAATATATCTGTCTCACAAGCATGTTCTGTTAATGTCACAAGCTAAGTTAAGATCCTTAGAGTGACTGACTCTTGTGCCAATATATTTGGGGATGTGCAGCATTTACATCAGGGCAGGGTCAGAGTCTGTCCTGTATGCCAGTCGCCAGTCACCTCTCAAAAGTCAATATGATACAGAGTACACTGACAGGGTTTTCAGTCTATCCACTTACATCATGGCATGGTTTGGAGGCCTTGTATTTTCTTCTTGAAAAACTCCTGTGGTTTCTGCTGCAGGTGTCTTGTGAGGTACATGCAACAAGGAACATTTTACTCTATTAATGTTCTACTGAGAGTTGAGTACAGTGGTGTTATAACATCCTCAGATTTGGATGAAGCCCTTACTTATGAGTTATGAGGTGCACAATGTAGAAGGCTTCCCTTACCACTGTAAAAACTTGGTGGTCAAAGTTCAGATTGCTATCTACCTGTGTTCCTAGATCTTGCACCTCTGTATTTGAGCTTAGGGAGTGTTGTCAATACTGCAATTAGTGGGGAATTTCACTTTACCAAAGGCAATAGTAATGGCACTTTTTGCCTTTAGCTGTAGACCGTGGCTTTGGCACCAATTATTTGTCTGTGTTAGCACCTCCTGTAATATGGTAACATTGTTGGTGGAGTCAGTGGCTGCATCCAATTTGCAAGCATCAGCAAACTTGTTAAGCCAAAGCCTGTCTACTGTAGCCTGGACTTCTGAAAATAGACTCTGAACAGTGAAGGCCCCAGCACAGATCCTTGTGGTATGCCACTGCTGACAGCTCTACTGGTAGAGGTTGAGTCACCAACTTTGACAGTATGTCTTCTGTCAGTGAGCCAGTTAGCTATCCATCTGGTGAAGCAAGGGTTAATCCCCAGCCGGGAGAGTTCTTCAATGATACCTGATTAGGGGATTGTATCAAAAGCCTTGGCCAGGTCAGGATATGTGGAATGCATTCTTACCTTCATCCAGGTCTTTGGAGACTTCTTTGAAGATGTCTATTAGGTTTAATAAGCATGATCTACACTTATCAATGCCAAATTGGTTTAGGTCTACAGTTTGAAGGTCACCTATGTCCTTGTTGATAATTTCCATGATGATTCTTTTCATGGCCTTGCAGATGAGACTGGTTAGACTTATGGGTCTGTTGTTCCCAGGGTCGGTTGATGGTCCCGCTTTGTGCAAGGGGATTACTTTTGCTGTTTTCCACTCTACTGGAACAAATATAATCCTCAGGCTAAGGTTAAAGAAAGTGCCAAATGGTTCTGCTAAGTCTTGTTTTATATTGCTTAGTAAGCAGCCTGGGATGCTATCTGGTCCCATAGGGGCAGTGTTTTTGTCTTTAAGAGCACAGATTTGACCTGATGTCTACAGAGAATTGGCAGAGGACTGTTATCAAGTATGCTGTGGGATATGGCCTGTAGGTCCATGGGGGTGAACTTTGGGCCAAATCCATCAGCTAGAAAGTTGGCAATTTCCTCCAGTGCAGCTTCATGTTTAGACTCCTAACATTAAGCAGCAGCAACTTGATTTTGCCTCCAGTGGAGTTTTTTTTAGCTCTGAACCTTTATTGCTTTGACATTGCCTAAAAAAGGCCCTATGGGGGAAGAAAGTGCCTTTGCTAATGTCAGACAGCCTAGAGGACACAGGTACAGACCATTTCTGGTAAAGCTGCATGGCCTGTCAACCATCCCATCCCAGGCTGACAGATACTGGATCTCCCTGGATTGACACCAGAAGCTAAGCCAATTGTTGAAGTCAATAATTTCTTGTTTATTTTGTGGCATCATCCTAGGTGATGGTACATTCTACATACACGTTCACTGTGCAGTCTGTACTGTATCATATTGATATGTGATTAGTGCTTATGTTACAACTGTCTTCACTGACACACTCTCATCTGCTGTACATTAGGTTATTTCTCCAGTCCTTTATCCCTGTGTTCATTCCTACAATTTATTTGTGTGAACCTATTCAATACACACTTTTTCCCTGACTTTTTACTTAAAATGCAGTCTATGTACCATTACTGATCATTCACACAACTTTTGTTCAGTATGCCTGAAACAGATTTCTACAATATTCTACACTGTATACACTGTCATGCAGTGTGTTGGAACTATATACATTGCTTTATTAATAATATTAATAATTATTGTGGCATTTCACACAAGCATGCAGACCTAGATTGCCTGTAGATAAACAGGTTTACATGCCTGCTGCCCTCTGTGTTGGACTACACTGTTTCCTGGATGACAACACTGTTGCTAGCCACAAAACTATGTCTGTTTACATTTAAACATGGTGCATGGCACGCATATGCATTAGCACTGCTGCTAACCACACAAGCACATAACTTCTGTGTAGGCATTGTGCTGAGCCTACACAGAGTTTATTGCATCCACAGCTCAGTCTTTAATGCTCTTATTCGCTTTTCATAAACAGTCTTCATTTGAGGTGTGGCTATTTATAGTCTTAGCCACTTTCTGTTGATATCTAATTTGGATACTGGAAAAGTCACTCAAACTGATAAAACTTCACCTTACAAGAATTAATGTTTTGGCATGATCAACAATTACTGTAATAACTTTGTCTCAATTTTTTTTTTTTGGGGGGGGGTTACTTTTATACTGGCAGTACTAGATGTGCATGCAAACACCCATACCTTTCATGCCCATGCTAAGATAACGTACAGCTCGTCTGGAGTCCGCTCTAATTGTTTTGTTTTGTCATTCTTTGAACCGTTACTTTTCTGGCATATTATTCACCTGTACCTGTACTGCAAACTCAGTCAGGTGAGTACAGGAATAAGATCTTCATAAGGATCACTGTTGCAGAATTTGCATTACTTTTCTGGCATATTATTCACCTGTACCTGTACTGCAAACTCAGTCAGGTGAGTACAGGAATAAGATCTTCATAAGGAAGCTGTTGCAGAATTTGTATTACGAATAAGATCTTCATAAGGATCACTGTTGCAGAATTTGCATTACTTTTCTGGCATATTATTCAATTTGCATTACTTTTCTGGCATATTATTCACCTGTACCTGTACTGCAAACTCAGTCAGGTGAGTACAGGAATAAGATCTTCATAAGGATCACTGTTGCAGAATTTGCACAACTGTATGGATACAATAGATACTGGTGAACATATGTACATATTGTTGAACACGTCACCTGTACTGATATTTTTCAACAACTTATTGTTCCTGTGTGTGTGAATGCAGTATGCAGCAATAACTGTCAGAGAGATCAAAACACTGAAAGGGAGTTAACCACATGAGCTACTCAGTTATTTTCTGCAAAATGGAGTGGATAACTGAGCAGCAGTCCTTCAGTGGCCTGCTAATCTCTGCTAAGCCTTGATCTTGGGAGTGTAAGTACATTTATTCATTATTTGTCTTATTATCTTAGATGTTTATAATTTTCGAAGTACCACAGGGATCAGTGCAGAGCTCTTTCTTATGCAGATAGTTTTATTTATTTATTTTTATTTTTCATTTGTTAACCGGGAAAGTCCGACTGGATGCAGGTCCATTTTCAATGGAGGCCCGAGGAGATAAGCTCAAAGAAAACACACAGAATACAACTATATTACAAAAATCTTACACTGCAGAACATGAGAGCATCCATTGCATACACAGAACAAATACACAGACAATGAGATTAACAAATCATACAATAATCAATCATTGAGGTATGCAATATTAAAAAGAAACAGTTTTCAGTTTTCAGGAGACAAACTGTCAGTGAATAGCTGAGGTTCTGAGATAATATCTTGTTAACGATTAGCCTGGTGAGTGGCATGAGGATAGCCAATTGTTTTGATAATGGGTTTTCAGAGGTTTTTTAAAATGAAAAGTGGAGGTGGTAAAAGTTATCTGGCTTGGTAGAGTGTTCCATTTTTTGGCAATGATGCTGGGAAAAAGGGATATGCCAGCATCATTTATGTGCTTGATGACAGCTATGAGGTTCTGGTTGCTGGATCTAAGGGGTCTAGTGGGTATGTGTGGCTGTATGAGTTGCCGAAGTGCGGGGATTAGGTTGTGAAAGTAACAGAGTTTGCGAGCAGTAGACAGTTGATTGAGTAGTAGCATATGAGGCAGCTCCATCCAGTTGAGCTGCTTAAGTGATACACAGTGATGGGACTTATAAGAGGCTTTGGTAGCAAATTTGACGATCTTGTTGTAGCAAGATTCCATTTTTTTTAGGTCGGATTGGTGGAGATTGGTCAAGATGGAAGAAGCATAAAGGAGGATGTATAGAAGATGAATCCTTGCAATGGTTGCTTTGGTGATTTTAGTCATAAAGTGTTTATTCCTATAGAGGAGTCCACGTTTTTTGTTAACTTTCTTGATGATTTGTGCAATATGGATGTTGAATTTAAGATTGTTGTCTATTTCTACACCTAGCAATTTAGTGTGTGTGGTTATGCAGATTTGATTGTTGTCTTTGGATCTGATGGAGAAATTATCATTTGGGGTGGTGGTTTTCCTGGGCCAAAGAAAATACATTTTTTTGTGGGGGGGGGGGTTGAAAAGACATTTGATATTGGTGAACCACGTTTCTGCTAGGGTAAAGTTGTTTTGGGTTAGGGATTGCAGTTCATAAAGGGTGGGGGCAACGCAAATAAGGGTGGTGTC
The DNA here is from genome assembly GCF_019279795.1 of Protopterus annectens. Taxonomy (NCBI): domain Eukaryota; kingdom Metazoa; phylum Chordata; order Ceratodontiformes; family Protopteridae; genus Protopterus; species Protopterus annectens. Next base: position 1,780,068,404 of record NC_056744.1, on the reverse strand, counting down.
ATCTGTGTATTGTACAATTGACATAGAGGGTGAGGATGAAGAGATGTGGTTAGTAAATAGAGAGAACAGTAAGGGACCAAGAATAGACCCTTGAGGGACTCCTGTGGTAACTGGCAACAGGGGGGACAGTTGGTCTTTCCAGAGAACTGCTTGCTGATGGCCTGATAAGTAACTGTTGAACCAAGATATAGAGGAGGGGCTTATGTTTAGGGTAGATAGAGTTTTAAGAAGAATATTGTAGATAACCATATCAAAGGCTTTTGATAAGTCTAAGAATATGGAGGATACAAACAGACCCTTGTTTCTGTGGTGATTAACTATATTCATGAATGATAGAAGAGCTGTGGTGGTGCTGTGGGAAGGTCTAAACCCATGTTGTGAAATGGAGAGAAGCTTGTTATCTTGGAGGTTCTGCATTAGTTGAGTGTGAACCACTCTTTCTAATATTTTGGACAAAGGTGACAGGATTGCGATTGGATAATAATTGGTCAGCTCTAAGGAGTTACCTCCTTTGTGCAGTGGAATTGTATGTGAAGTTTTCCAGGAGGTGGGTACTTTACTTTTTAGTAGTGATCTGTTTATGAGAATAGAGACAGGTTAGGCAATGGCATCAGCTGATATCCGAAGGAAGTCGGCTGGTAGATTATCTGCTGCTAGTGTGGTTGGTTTAAGTTTTTTAAGGAGTTTAAAAATTAGCTTGGTGGACACGGAGTGAAGGTTGAATTTGGGGGTGTTGGATTGAGTATGGGGGTGGGTTTGGTTCATTGTTGGTGTGGGGCTACTAGTACTGTTCTGGGCATTGGCCAGGGTCTGGACAGTTTCAGTAAAGAATTTGTTAAATTGTGTGGGAATGTCTTCAAGATTATTAAGTAGCACTTGGGATGGGGTGGTGGTTTTTCCTGGGTGGAGTATGCCATTTAGTGTGGCCCAGAATTTTTGGAGGTTATGAGCATATTTCCTTGCATGTTTTTTATAGTAATTAACTTTGATTAGTTTGATTTGCTTTTTAGTTTTGTTTCAGAGTTCTAGATAGTTTTGTCTGAGACTTAAGGCTTTATTTTTCTGATATTGAATCCAGGCCTTGTCCCTGTCTTTCATTTTAGTTTTAGTGTCTTTAGTGAGCCATGGGGCACAGTTAGTTTTTATTCTAATGGTACGGTAAGGTGCATGATCATTTAAGATTTTAAGGAAGGTTGTATTAAAATGTTCAACAGCTTCGTCTAGAGATAGTTGTTTTAGGGGGGCCCAATTGAAACTTTTTAACTCTTCGATGAAGTTAGTAGCTATAAACTTCTTTTTGTTGTAAACTTCCCTGAGGATGGGTTGGTTGATAAATTGGGATCTGTTCCTAATTAGGTAGGTTGGGTGATAGTCAGTTAGGCTGTCTGGGAGACAGCCTGATAGGTGAGCCTGAATGCGGTCGGATATCCAAACCAATATCCCAGAAGTATGTTTGACAAACTTCGCAAATGACTGCAAGCCAAACACTAGTTTCCACTCATCCATTGAACTCCAATAATGGCTAGAATATGCACATATCTGGTGCACTGAAAACACTGACAAACTAAATGCAAAAAGAACAGTACAGCAGCATTCAGCAAAAAAGCTGTTCCCACCTCATATCTTATACATGGTTCTCCTATTTAGACAGATATAGTTATAATAGACATGGATACTTATGTGGACAAATCTATCTCACTTGCTCATCATGTTTTCACCATAGTCAAGGAAGTCCTTCTATCTGTCATAGTTAAGTCCAAGAAAATAGCTTTACTATCCAAAGAAGTCATCTTACCACTGTACTCTTCCCTTGTCAGACCCATCATCGAATCCAGTGCCCCTTTGGTAAGTACAAATCAAAGCATATTACTCAACTATAAAAGCCCTAACAATGTTTAACCAAGATAATTAAAGGGCTTAAATACTTCAACTATGCCGATAGAGTAACACAACTGTCCTTACACTTGTTAGCCTACTGGATACTCTGAGGTGACCCATGTCTCTCTTTTAAAACCATGAAAGATCAGGTGGAATTAACCTTCCAGACTTTGATATGCATGACTTAGTATCCATTTTCAAAACACTCTCCCTATGGTTAAACTTTTCATATTCAGCTAGATGGAAACAATTTCAAGGACAAATTTGGTTAAATTCAAATTTCTGTTTTAATTCTCAATACACAAACATTTTGACCAATAAACTGCATTGGATGGTGAAAGATTTCACTTTAGGTAATCAAAATAAATATATTCCCTCTAAATTTATATTTAAGACATTATCCTGTTATAGAACCTTCATAAATAAACATTCAGATATTAAAGACTGGTCTTTTATTGTTTCCAATTGCTTACATACCTAATATTTTAGGCACTTCTAACAATATCAGTATGAATATTCTCAAAAGGAAAAATTTTATTTTTTGGCACCAATTGATGGACTCTAAAAAGGTACTTAATATGAAAGAACTTTTGAATAAATTTAATATTGATAAGAAGCAATGTTGCATTTCATAAAATAAGAAATAATTTTATAACCAAATATCAACTTGGTGTACTCTCCATGCAAGGAAAACATTCCTAAATTAATATAATACCTAATTATTACTAGTACTCAGTTGGTTTAAGGAAAAGGTCATCTATCTAAATTGTGCAAGCTAATTAGAAATACAAGATCTATGAAATAAGTTAACATTAAAGGCCAAGCAAAGTATTACTTTGGATGTCTCGATGATTGATGGGTACACTCAACTTTAAACCAGAGTTATCATGTACAGCCCTGCTCAGTTTGAAAGGTAATTACTGATAATTGCTTTTAGAGAATAGGCAAATTGGGCATTAAAGCCAGATTGGAGAATGAATGTTCCTCACCAGGGTGTTAATGTACAGGTAATGCCTGCTGAAAATGTGTCCACCACTTTATGGCATCATATTAAGGAGCTGCAGAGACCGGACTGTAAGAAAGCTAGCAGACACCATTATTTTAAGCCCATTACACAGTGCTTTTGCTGTTTAGTGAGTGCAAAATTAAAATAAGTAGATAATGCAAAAAATATAAAAGTATGTTTGTGTGTATGTATGTTTCTATGTGTGTGTGAGTGCACGTGTGTTTGCATGCATGAAAGCGGAAGTGAGAGGATGAGACAGGGATTGAGACTGAGTAGTGCCTTGATCTTATTATCTTAGATGTTTATAATTTTCGAAGTACCACAGGGATCAGTGCAGACCTCTTTCTTATGCAGATAGTTTTATTTATTTATTTTTATTTTTCATTTGTTAACCGGGAAAGTCCGACTGGATGCAGGTCCATTTTCAATGGAGGCCCGAGGAGATAAGCTCAAAGAAAACACACAGAATACAAGTATATTACAAAAATCTTACACTGCAGAACATGAGAGCATCCATTGCATACACAGAGCAAATACACAGACAATGAGATTAACAAATCATACAATAATCAATCATTGAGGTATGCAATATTAAAAAGAAACAGTTTTCAGTTTTCAGGAGACAAACTGTCGGTGAATAGCTGAGGTTCTGAGATAATATCTTGTTAAGGATTAGCCTGGTGAGTGGCATGAGGATAGCCAATTGTTTTGATAATGGGTTTTCAGAAGTTTTTTAAAATGAGAAGTGGAGGTGGTAAAAGTTATCTGGCTTGGTAGAGTGTTCCATTTTTTGGCAGTGGTGCTGGGAAAAAGGGATCTGCCAGCATCATTTATGTGCTTGATGACAGCTATGAGGTTCTGGTTGCTGGATCTAAGGGGTCTAGTGGGTATGTGTGGCTGTATGAGTTGCTGAAGTGTGGGGATTAGGTTGTGAAAGTAACAGAGTTTGCGAGCAGTAGACAGTTGATTGAGTAGTAGCATATGAGGCAGCTCCATCCAGTTGAGCTGCTTAAGTGATACACAGTGATGGGACTTATAAGAGGCTTTGGTAGCAAATTTGACGATCTTGTTGTAGCAAGATTCCATTTTTTTAGGTCGGATTGGTGGAGATTGGTCAAGATGGAAGAAGCATAAAGGAGGATGTATAGAAGATGAATCCTTGCAATGGTTGCTTTGGTGATTTTAGTCATAAAGTCTTTATTCCTATAGAGGAGTCCATGTTTTTTGTTAACTTTCTTGATGATTTGTGCAATATGGATGTTGAATTTAAGATTGTTGTCTATTTCTACACCTAGCAATTTAGTGTGTGTGGTTATGCAGATTTGATTGTTGTCTTTGGATCTGATGGAGAAATTATCATTTGGGGTGGTGGTTTTCCTGGGCGAAAGAAAATACATTTTTTTGTGGGGGGGGGGTTGAAAAGACGTTTGATATTGGTGAACCACGTTTCTGCTAGGGTAAAGTTGTTTTGGGTTAGGGATTGCAGTTCATAAAGGGTGGGAGCAATGCAAATAAGGGTGGTGTCATCTGTGTATTGTACAATTGACATAGAGGGTGAGGATGAAGAGATGTGGTTAGTAAATAGAGAGAACAGTAAGGGACCATGAATAGACCCTTGAGGGACTCCTGTAGTAACTGGCAACAGGGGGGACAGTTGGTCTTTCCAGAGAACTGCTTGCTGATGGCCTGATAAGTAACTGTTGAACCAAGATATAGAGGAGGGGCTTATGTTTAGGGTAGATAGAGTTTTAAGAAGAATATTGTAGATAACCATATCAAAGGCTTTTGATAAGTCTAAGAATATGGAGGATACAAACAGACCCTTGTTTCTGTGGTGATTAACTATATTCATGAATGATAGAAGAGCTGTGGTGGTGCTGTGGGAAGGTCTAAACCCATGTTGTGAAATGGAGAGAAGCTTGTTATCTTGGAGGTTCTGCATTAGTTGAGTGTGAACCACTCTTTCTTATATTTTGGACAAAGGTGACAGGATTGCTATTGGATAATAATTGGTCAGCTCTAAGGAGTTACCTCCTTTGTGCAGTGGAATTGTATGTGAAGTTTTCCAGGAGGTGGGTACTTTACTTTTTAGTAGTGATCTGTTTATGAGAATAGAGACAGGTTAGGCAATGGCATCAGCTGATATCCGAAGGAAGTCGGCTGGTAGATTATCTGCTGCTAGTGTGGTTGGTTTAAGTTTTTTAAGGAGTTTAAAAATTAGCTTGGTGGACACGGAGTGAAGGCTGAATTTGGGGGTGTTGGATTGAGTATGGGGGTGGGTTTGGTTCATTGTTGGTGTGGGGCTACTAGTACTGTTCTGGGCATTGGCCAGGGTCTGGACAGTTTCAGTAAAGAATTTGTTAAATTGTGTGGGAATGTCTTCAAGATTATTAAGTAGCACTTAGGATGGGGTGGTGGTTTTTCCTGGGTGGAGTATGCCATTTAGTGTGGCCCAGAATTTTTGGAGGTTATGAGCATATTTTCTTGCATGTTTTTTATAGTAATTAACTTTGATTAGTTTGATTTGCTTTTTGGTTTTGTTTCAGAGTTCTAGATAGTTTTGTCTGAGACTTAAGGTTTTATTTTTCTGATATTGAATCCAGGCCTTGTCCCTGTCTTTCATTTTAGTTTTAGTGTCTTTAGTGAGCCATGGGGCACAGTTAGTTTTTATTCTAATGGTACGGTAAGGTGCATGATCATTTAAGATTTTAAGGAAGGTTGTATTAAAATGTTCAACAGCTTCATCTAGAGATAGTTGTTTTAGGGGGGCTCAATTGAAACTTTTTAACTCTTCGATGAAGTTAGTAGCTATAAACTTCTTTTTGTTGCAAACTTCCCTGAGGATGGGTTGGTTGATAAATTGGGATCTGTTCCTAATTAGGTAGGTTGGGTGATAGTCAATTAGGCTGTCTATGAGACAGCCTGATAGGTGAGCCTGAATGCGGTCGGATATCCAAACCAATATCCCAGAAGTATGTTTGACAAACTTCACAAATGACTGCAAGCCAAACACTAGTTTCCACTCATCAATTGAACTCCAATAATGGCTAGAATATGCACATATCTGGTGCACTGAAAACACTGACAAACTAAATGCAAAAAGAACAGCACAGCAGCATTCAGCAAAAAAGCTGTTCCCATCTCATATCTTATAAATGGTTCTCCTATTTAGACAGACATAGTTATAATAGACATGGATACTTATGTGGACAAATCTATCTCACTTGCTCATCATGTTTTCACCATAGTCAAGGAAGTCCTTCTATCTGTCATAGTTAAGTCCAAGGAAATAGCTTTACTATGCAAAGAAGTCATCTTACCACTGTACTCTTCCCTTGTCAGACCCATCATCGAATTCAGTGCCCCTTTGGTAAGTACAAATCAAAGCATATTACTCAACTGTAAAAGCCCTAACAATGTTTAACCAAGATAATTAAAGGGCTTAAATACTTCAACTATGCCGATAGAGTAACACAGCTGTCCTTACACTTGTTAGCCTACTGGCTACTCTGAGGTGACCCATGTCTCTCTTTCAAAACCATGAAAGATCAGGTGGAATTAACCTTCCAGACTTTGATATGCGTGTCTTAGTATCCATTTTCAAAACACTCTCCCTATGGTTAAACTTTTCATATTCAGCTAGATGGAAACAATTTCAAGGACAAATTTGGTTAAATTCAAATTTCTGTTTTAATTCTCAATACACAAACATTTTGACCAATAAACTGCATTAGATGGTGAAAGATTTCAGTTTAGGTAATCAAAATAAATATATTCCCTCTAAATTTATATTTAAGACATTATCCTGTTATAGAACCTTCATAAATAAACATTCAGATATTAAAGACTGGTCTTTTATTGTTTCCAATTGCGTACATACCTAATATTGTAGGCACTTCTAACAATATCAGTATGAATATTCTCAAAAGGAAAAATTTTATTTTTTGGCACCAATTGATGGACTCTGAAAAGGTACTTAATATGAAAGAACTTTTGAATAAATTTAATATTGATAAGAAGCAATGTTGCATTTCATAAAATAAGAAATAATTTTATAACCAAATATCAACTTGGTGTACTCACCATGCAAGGAAAACATTCCTAAATTAATATAATACCTAATTATTACGAGTACTCAGATGGTTCAAAAAAAAGGTCATCTATCTAAATTGTGCAAGCTAATTAGAAATACAAGATCTATGAAATAAGTTAACATTAAAGGCCAAGCAAAGTATTACTTTGGCTGTCTCGATGATTGATGGGTACACTCAACTTTAAACCAGAGTTATCATGTACAGCCCTGCTCAGTTTGAAAGGTAATTACTGATAATTGCTTTTAGAGTATAGGCAAATTGGACATTAAAGCCAGATTGGAGAATGAATGTTCCTCACCAGGGTGTTAATGTACAGGTAATTTGAATTTTTGAAATGAATTTTGTTCTGAGGAAGCCTGGGATTGAACCTGGGTGAAAGCGCTTAACTACTTGTTTGTACTGTTTGGATTTTAGTTGCAAATAAACTACGTGATTTTTCATCTGTTTGGCAGATTCATGTAATTATACACTTTTATATATATTTTCCTGAGGGTGTCCTTGGTACTGCTGATCGGATCACTTGTTCTTATATATAATGTTTATTACACTCATTCCAAACTCTTACAATTTCATTTCATTTACAGGGTCAGTCAACAGGACAAACTTTACGTTATCAATTTCTTCATTAATCAAGCAAGTAAACACAACAAAATATTATCGTTATCATGGCTCACTAACGACACCAACATGTGATGAAGCAGTCACCTGGACTATTTTTCAATCACCAGTTCTGGTTAGCCCTAATGTGGTACGTAGCATTTCTACTAACAGGGTAACAACACATTAGTAATAAGAGAAGCAACCTTAGTTGATAACAGCATGTTAAAATAAAGCTCACATATTACTTAACAGAAACAATATTGTAAGCAAATGCTTATTTCTTGCATTCTTAAATTCACTGCCTTTTCATATTAAGTTTGGGATATTTGTAAAACTAGACATTCTTCTAAAATATCAAAAGGGTTTATGCTCAAAATGTGTGTGGTTCTCCCAACCTGATCTTTTCAGCAGTCAAATTTTGTAGCAGGTTTCCCCAGTAACATATCATGTCCATTTGGGGTGTCTTGTCTATAAAATGATTAAAACCCTATACCCTACACAGGTCTTTATTGTTGCTTAAAGGAAATGGTCAGCTCAGTAGTTTTGTGAGTTTTCCTTCTCTTCTCCAAGCCTAGGAACTGACAGTGTTGAAACTTATCTTACATCATTTGATGGTTACTTCTAGAGTTTATTGAGAAAATATAATTGTGAAAGTGTATCTTTCTGTCATGACATTCTCAACAAACCCTTACTAGCACTTGCCTTTGTGGGTAACAAATTCCTTGTACTCACCAAGGATTATAATTTTTAGCATTCCTTTGTTTGAGGAAGGAACCAAATATTCCTAATTAACAGTGTAGCTTGATATTACATAATGTCGCTGTTGTTAGGAGGGGTGAACATGTATAGGACTTATTAGAGCATGAGAGATGATTGGACTGGACGCCTACTTCTGCTCATTGTATTGTTTCTGACTTTAAATTTAATCTCAAAGCAAGATTAAAAACTAAAAATGATGGAGGCTTCCTCTTGTGTTCTTATGGGGCAGGTAATGGTGAACAACAGGACCACACCTAACAAGCTGAGCGAGAGGTCATATCTTTAAGCAGCTGCTATTATGACTAGTTCCTCCTCTTCATGGGGTGGTAGTGTTTCAAAGTCTTCCATTTCTCTTTTCAACCTTCTGCTTCAACAGGGGTTCTGATTCAGAAAAAAATGTATTGGTCATGTATATTACAATTACAAGAAAAACATTTCTGTAAAACAGTGTATAATTTACGATTTAACTTACATAAAATCAGGATATTTGCATTAACAATCAATTTGTTTCACTTAATAACAAAACATACACTACAACTATATACATATTTATAAAATACCCAATAGCCTTTTTTAATTTCCCTATTAATTTAAAGTCGCTTTAACACTAAGTTATTACCTGAATGTATTTTTTTTCCAAACATCTTTATTAAATTTATATATATGGCAAAGGCAATCTTACATTTATATAAATGAAAAACATACAAAATGATACCACTTTAGTTGCAAACAGTTTATATCACAGATATCATTGAAATAACTGTAGTTGTAAATATTATGCTTCACTTATAAACCATCCAGTCATTCTCAGTTAAGCATCATATGTCTCATTCAAATCCTGCCTCTTAAACCTCATTCCTGGTCTACATATAATGTTCCCACAATTCCCATTTTTTCTGTGTAGTCTGCATCTTCCCTTTTCTAAAGATCTCAATTCCAGTTGTTTTAGCTCTGCTACTACATTCACTACTTCTAATAAAATTGGTCTAGACTTTGATTTCCTTTTTCTAGTAATTGCTTTTTGGGCAGCCACCATAATTAGACTCAGCAAGGCTTTACTATGTATAGGCAATTCCGATTCTGTAGCTTAGACTTTGAGTTGTAGTCAATATGTTTTTATGATGTTCTAAATTTTCTGTATTCTTGTATCTTATTAGTTACTTCTTCCAGAATTTGTAGAAGTTATTCAAATTGAGGAAATTAACTGCTTTTCCACTTTCTTGAAGCATTTCTTTCAATAGCTACAATGGGTCTATATTACATGATCAAACATTTAGGTGATCGAACACCTAAATGTCGACACATAAATGTCAAAGTTTGACAAATTCGAATGGCTATTTATGCAAATTTTTTCCTTGGGAAAAAAATTCACTTGGCCGTCATTGGTAATTCGTCCTTTTCTCCAATGTAAAGTGATCTCGGCGTTGGTATATTTAGTTAGGGGGGGCACAGCCCCTCACTTGATTAGCATTTAAAGGTTTGTTTTGTTTCTTCCAGCCAAGGACATTTTTTCCCCAGGGAACAAATTTGCGTAATGGCCATTCACGGTTTTAAGGGTTTGACATTTATGTGTCAGCGTTTAGGTGTTTGATCACATTAACGTTCGATCACGTAATATAGACCTGCTAGAACAATCCATATGATGTGATGCGGATGACTCTTCATACTCGGAAGTAACAGGACAATAAAGAAAAACAGATTTTCTGAAATTAAATAGTTATCCTTTTTACTAGTTCTGCATTGGAAAGTCTTTACATGGAAATGCTTCCAAAGAGATTTCTCCACACCAGAGAAGATTGCTAAGATGAAACAGGATAATAAAATAGTTTGATGAAGATGCAGTCTAGAATTAAAAGCTAATTTGAGACATCTTATACATGATTATGCCAATTTAAAATATAATTGGCAAAGAAATGATTATTTTACAGGCTTTCATAGTCAGCATGAGTTCTAGAGTATAGTAGTGTTAACACAACAAGCCATTTCTATCACCATGTTGGTAGCCAAAATCCCTCCTGAGGAAGGTGCGCTTTCAGTGATAGAGAGATTTTCTTCTATGTCTGACATCAGTCTTCAAATGGCAAAGCTGGGAAATAACTTACCTTCTTCTCTGGTTATGCCCTTGTAATCTCTACAGGTCTCTGTAACTCCTTTAACTGATTTCCCAACAGTCTTTATGTAGACGTCCAGGGGCAAAACATTATTAAGAAAAATGCCTGACCCTATTCTGGTTTGAAGTCAGGAGTAGATGTCCGGTGCCAAAGAGCTCAGTGTTTATCCATTGAGGAATCAGATGCTGGGTTCCTGAATGGTGTATAATATTCCTTGATTATGTTAACTTTGTACTCAAATATTCTAGAGTGGTACAAAATGTGTCTTAGATTTCAGTGGCCCTAAACCTCTCATGTTAGGGGGTGTCCAGCATTGATGAATAGTCTTTTATTCATCCGTCAAGATGGTGGTATTGCAGTGTTTTAAAAAACTGACTCTCTCAAAAGTCTTGAGCCTAATTCAGGAGATAATGCCATCCTGCCTTCTGGACCTTCCAAAGAAAATATGAAATACCATTTCAAATGGTCTACCATATGACTTGCATTCACTAAAGTGAGTATGCTAACTTCATGAAGTTATCAGATGGCAAAGTACAAGCAAAACCTGTCTTTTTTTTTCAATATTTCAATGCTAATTGTCTGACTGTTTCTTAAAACTGTGTTATGAGGCAACTACCTCAAAAAACTCAGCAGGTCTTAAAGGTAAGGAGCAAATTCATGAATCAAAATCTAATGTCTTGGCCAGCTGTTTTAAATATTGTTGCATATAATATGTTAAATAAAATAGCATTTTGAGTGTTTTTGCTTACATTAGAGCAGTTTGTGAAGAGAGTTTATAGATCTGCTACTCCAGAGATAAGGATGGTTAAATAGAAGTCTCAGATGGTGCAGTATCAGGTTATTTGACTGAGATTATTAATCAGATGAATGATTTCACCAGGTAATAAGGAATCTATAACTTATGAAGGTATCACAGAATTAGCTCCAACAGAAGACAGGGTGGAAACCTATATTACTAAAAGTTGGCATGGATGTTTGCAGAGCATGATAGGTTCAGAGCGACTGCCTCGGTGACTCTTTCATATAGTTACGGCTGACAGACAGCCCTGCCCTTCTCAGAAAATGCAAAGGCTGAATTAAAAATGTGAGTCAAATATTTCATGCTCCTTTGCCTAAATGTAGAAGACCTTTTTCATCTATTGTTCTTCTACAGAAAATATACTAGAAGGCAACAATTTAAACAAAAGAGATGGTTTCAGAGAAGGCAATATTAAAAGTAAAAGGGAAAAAACAACATCAACAAAGCTACCAGTAAGATAGCTATTTCTTCAGTAACATTTGATGGCTCACCAATCATCCTTTGTCTCCTGTCCCCAAATTCTTAAACCCAAGGAGGAAGATTTCCCAAGCCTGCATACAACTTGTGCCTTCTAATCTTAGAAAAGTAGTTAAAAGTGCACTAAAGAGTATTTCCCTCTAAATTATTGTGCTTTTCCCTATAGTTCAAAAGATCAGTTAGCCTTTCCCATTACTTAACGGTTACTAGATATTCAGGATGACAAGGCAGTGGCATTCTTAGATGCCCACAAGCACTTCTGTTCATGATTTTTTTTTCGGTTCCAGAAAAGGAAGACCAGGACAGGCCTATTTTGAAGCTAACAAATCTAATCAGGTTTGTCAGCGTGAATGAATCCAAGATGCAGTCTCTCCAAATTCTCTACCTGTCCTGCAGCAAATTTCTTGGTAACCTTGGAAAGGAGGGACATGTACTTCCACATTCTTTGCAACACTGATCATAAATGGTATATTATTATTATTTTTTTTTTGCAAATTCCCATTAGCAGTTAATGACCTTGTCATTTAGACAAAATTCTTCTGTACCAGAGGTTTCATCAAATGCTTGAATTTTTCCCCCATCAGAACCTTCTGGGAATGCACACACTGATCTTTGTATGGGCAATTTCTGATTCAAGTAGAGTCCTTTCACAGCCTAGGATTGGGTAGCCTTCAGACTCTGGAATGCTTTCACAACTGGGGAGATTATTTTGGTTTCCAAAAGTACTTTGTTACTTCACAAACCAACAAATTTTTAAAAGCCATTCCTGACACAAAAATCCTGCATGTTTTCTGTGACAGACAACATGGTGTAGATGGTGATGGACTCATCTGGGAAAATGTCTGACAGTAAGAACATTTCTGCAAGTCTTGAGTTATATGTCTTTTTCTAACCCAATAGTACCTAGTTCCAGACACAATATGAGGAACATTCACTGGTATTTGGAAACAAACAAGCAGAAAATAGAATGATTGTTCTCAGTTCCTCCGCTCTACTCTTCCATTGATTCCAGCTCTGGGAACGTAACTGCAGTGGTAGCAAACCAGTATGTCATAAACAGGGGACTTGCATTTCATTCCTCCAGCTGTAGATCAGCAACTCATGATAGAGTCCTTAGATTATGCATAGATAGTCAGTCTATGGAATATGAAATTTCAGAGACAGTTGTCTCCATTTCATATGACATTATAGATCATTTTCAATTAGATGTTGACCATTCATCAGTCATTAGTATCTCTCCTGTTAGCTACTAGCTCAGGGTCTCTTCAGGTTGTCAACAACAACACAACAGTCATGCAGACATATCAGCACTCATGGTGAAAATGATTAGTGCTCCTTCTGTTGAGTCCCCATGATTATATGAGAAAAAGGTCTAGAGATTACCCTCATGTTTAAAAGTCAAGATGAAAACCTCTAAAAGACACTTTAAACAGAAATGTTTAATTATTTTTATGAACCTTCCTAATGTTATCAGACATTGTTAACTTCCTGTCTCTCACCCCCCCCTCTATTTCTCTCTTTGTCTTCTGGTCCATAATCACAGCCAAACAATTGTGGTCAGTGCCTTCACAATCACCTAGTTAGAAATCTTAGTGTACACTGTCCATCTAACCCCTCTATCACAAAAAAGTCTTCTGTTAAAGGTAATAAAAAAGCAAATCACCTTCTCATAATTCCTTTTTGGCTTGCTGTTTTGACTCGGATGTTGGTGGACATTCCAATAACCCCCTGCTTCTTAGGTTCATCCATTCATAGGAGGTTACTAGGCTATTGGCCCTAGGGCATTTATAAGCCTAGCCATGTTATACTCTTTTCCCCTTATTGACCAAATTGTATGGTCTATATTTGCATTGCGAGTCTATGATAAGCACCGACTGCCTTTATCCAAGAGAGACATAGGCGACACTCCCGGGGTAAATTTATAGTCTCCCATCCAGTTGTCTAAGTTACATTTAAATAGGGTCATTAAGGAGCTCTGTTTTATGTGAACTGGGAGTTTGTTCCAGAGGAGTGGCAGTCTCTGGGAGACATATCTGTCTCTCCATCATGTCCTGTTAATGTCATAGGCTAGGTTAAGATCCCTAGAGCAAGTGAATTTTGTCCCATTTGACTTGTGGATGTGCAGCATTTCCATTAGGGCAGGGTCCAAGCCTCTCAGCAGCCTATAAGATGCAGAGTACAGTGACAAGACCTGCAGTCTCTCCATGTAGGTCATGTGTTAAAGGTCCTGAATTTTCTAAGTGAGAAACCTCTGAGGTCTCTCCAGCTGCTGAAGGTGTCTGGTGAGGTGCATACAGAAGAGAGCATTGTACTCTATTAGTGGTCTAATGACGGATGAGTACTGGGGAGTAATAACCTCCTTAGTTCTAGAAGCAATGATCTTACTGATGAGATGCACAATGTAGAAGATCTTCTTTACCACTGTGGACACATGGTAATCGAAGTTAAGGCTGCTATCAACCTGTGTTCCCAAACCTCTCACCACAGGGTTTGAGGTAAGAGGAGTATTGTTAATGTTGTAATTTGTAGGGACTTCCCCTTTGCCAAAAGGGATGATAGCGCATTTTTTTTACAATTAATTTAAATCCATGGCTTTGGCACCATTAATTTGTTTGTGTAAGCCCTTTTTGTAGCATGTCAACATTGCTGGGAAACTCAGTGATTGACCCAGTTTGCAGTCATCAGCGAACTTGGTAAGCCACAGGCCATCTATTTTCTCCTGGACTTCTGAAAAATACATTTTAAATAGTAGGGGGCCCAGTACAAATCCTTGTGGTGCACTACTGGTAACTGCTGTGTTGGTAGAGGTGGAATCCTTACTTTGATTGTAAGGGTTCTGTCGGTGAGCCAGTTGTTTACCTATCTAGTGGCATACAGGTTAATTCCCAGCTGGGTGAATTTCTCAATAATGCCTGAGTGGGGAATTGTGCCAAAAGCCTTGTATAAGTCAAGATAGGCTGTATGTACTGTTTTGCCTTCATCCAGGGCTTTGGTGACATTCCTGAAGAAGTCCACCAGGTTTAATAATCATGATCTACTCCTAATGAAACCAAATTAGGTCAGGTCAAGAGTTTGAATGTCACCTCTTTCTTTCTTGAGAAGGTCCATGATGATTCTATCCATGACCTTGCAGATAAGGCTGGTTACATTTATGGATCTATAGTTCCCAGGGTCAGTTGGACAATGGACCCCTTTTGTGCAAGGGAATTACTGTTGCTGTTTTCCACTCTACTGAGACAAAGCTAGCTCTTAAACTGTGTTTGAAGAGAGTGCCAAGTGGTTCTACTAGGTCCTGTTTTAGACCATTTAGTAGACAGCTTGGGATGTTATCTGGTCCCATAGATGATGTGTTTTTGGCCATGGAGAGTGCAGTTATGACCTGATGTTTGGAGAATCTAGGTAGTGGACTGGTGGTAGGTATGCTTTGGGATATGTCTGGTGGGGACAGGAGGATGAAGTTTGTGGCAAATCTGTCTGCTAGTACATTGCCGATGTCCTCAGGGTCAGTATGAGTGGTATCATCCACTACTAGTTCGGCACAAAGCTGAGCCTTCCCTTTTAGATTTCTGACATAGTTAAAGAATGTCTTGTGATTATCCTTAGCTAGGGATGCTAGTTTAGCTTTGTAATTGGCTTTAGAGGACATTACAAGATATATAATTTACTTGTTCAAGCTGTGGAGGGTGTCCCTCCTCTGCTGAGTCAGTTCTCTCATGTTCTTGGACATTAGTTTCTTCCTGTTGTTGGATAACCTATTTATACTTGATGTCCCCCAGGGTGGCTTGTTTTTTTGTGAGGACCTTGTTTTGATCTGTTCAGGAACAGTTGAGTCTATACATTTGTATAGGTGTTTATAAAAAGGGATTTGTATACACCTCTGTATAAGATTCATTGTTGACAGTGGTAGCAGGGGGTTTGAAACTATTTATGCTTAGGAGATTATAGTTTGCTTTGGACAAATTATTCATCCTTTTTGCTCTTGAAGGAGGGGAGTCAGATATGATAATTACTTGAATGAGACTGATTTATGATCAGATCTTACCAGGCAGGGCAACACACAGGGAGTAGTGCAGAGACCCCCTATGTTGGTGAGTACTAAGTCTAGGACATTCGAGCCCCTTGTGGGGGTGCAGGCTACCTTTTCCAGAGCATTTGCATCAACAAAGTCCAGGAACCTTAGGTTGAGCATGTTTGTGCTTATATATGACTTCCAATTAATGGAAAGATAGCTGAAATCACCCATGACCAAGGTATTTGGCTGCATAATGAGTGACTCAAGGAGGTTGAGGTAAGGAGATTGGTTCTTGTGGTTCATGGTGGGGGACCGATAGCTAACAATAATATAGAAGGAGGGTGACTTGGAGTAGCTCTGGGGAGTCGTACTGTTTGACCAGTATTGAGATGTATTTATCTTTAATGAAAATGGATACACCTCCACCTTTGGTTCTTTCATGCTCATTTTGAAGTCTGAACGTGTGGAAGGCATTATAGTCTCACAAGTCTGGGGTGCTCTCTGCGGCCTTGAACCATGTCGCTGTGACTGTACAGTCATTGGCATCTTCCAAGGTAAGGAGTGCTTCCAGTGAGTGCAGTTTCCAATTTAGACTCCTAGGATTAAGCAGCATGACCGTGAGTTTATCTCTAGTGGATTTTTTTACATTGGTAATTTTGTTCTTATGACGTTGCCTAAAAAAAGGCACTATGGGGGAGGGAAGTACCTTTACCAGTAACCGAAAGCCAAGAGGCAACAGGTGAAGGCCATCTCTCTCTGTTGACCGTATCTACCCAGACTGACAGATACTTGAAATCAATCATTTTTTGTTTATATTGAGGCATCATCCTGGATGAAGGCAGACTGCTGCTTAGGGCTAGGGACATACCTGCCTGGGACACATAATCTGTGAGCTCGGTCATGTGTCTTTTCATATAGTCCAGTGAGGTACGTCTCAAGTAATTCACTCCATCATGGACTATGAGTCAGAACAGTACTTGTTGTTGAGAAACATGAGTGTGTGTGTGTGTGATCTGATAGATCCTGGCACCTGACAGGCAGCAGACAGTGACTTTCTCCTTGTCCAGCCTGGTGAGGGGGACATCTGTGTGTCTCACTACGAAGTCATCTTATGACTAAGATATTTGTTTTTGAGGTGTTTTGCCTTAGGGGTTTATTGGCTGAGACACTGTTGTGTGTATTAATATGTGGAAGAGGTGAAGTGTGTGTGCTAACAACCTGTTTGATATCTGGTTTGTTGTTATGTGAGAGAATTGATTCCAGATTCATAGATACATCTTTCACATGCTGTGTTTGTTTTATCCCAACAGTAGTGAAGAGTGATTTATGTTAATGACAAGTTTCTCAAATTAAGAGGCTGGAGGATCTCAGCTTTAATCCCTAACAACCGTATGTTTAATATTTAAGTGCTATATATTCTAAAAGAAGCAAAATGGATGCCCACGGAAAAGCATACTTTTCTAAATAGATCTGATTTTAGCAGTAGTGTTAAATCTTAAATCACAAGTTTCTCAAACTGAACTCAGTGGTCCCTAATAATCATATGTTTAATATTTAAGTGCTATATATTCTAAAAGAAGCAAAATGGATGCCCACGGAAAATCATACTTTTCTAAGTAGATCTGATTTTAGCAATAGTGTTAAATCTTAAATCACAAGTTTCTCAAACTGAACTCAGTGGTCCCTAACAACCATATGTATCCTATTGAAGTGCTATCTGCTCTAAAAGAAGCAAAAAGAGGTATCCACTGGGAAAGCACATCTTTCTAAATAGGTTTGATTTTAACAATGATGTTAAAAGAATGGTTTAGACCCAAATTCTTGCCGAGTCCCTCAAGTTCAAGAGTAGTTGAATAGCCTGTTTAATGTTGGATTGTACTATTTTTCCACTGATGGCCTTTGTCTGCCATTTCTGATTGTTTACCTGATTCTCCACCTAAAGGTTCTCATCTACTTGTAAATCAGGATTTGACAAGGATCTTTTATTTTGGATCGACAAGGCATGCAGTTGGACTTAAATGACACTCGAACTTTGCAAATGAGAAACTAACTCTCCATCAGCTTCAACTTATCAGTATGTGAGACCTCAGTATGTGAGACCTCACTGTGGTGGTGGTGCTGCGGTAGCGTTGTCGCCTCACAGAAAGATGTTATCCTGTTCGATTCACAGCCAGAATGTCTTCTGTGTGGAGACATGCGTGAATGGGCGTACCTTCATTGAAAGTTGTGCATCAGGGCCGGCAACTCGACACGTAAAAATCTACTGCCGATCATTAGCGGACCGGAGTTCCGCTGTGGCAACCTCTAACCGGGAAAAGCCATAAGACACAACAAGTATGTGAGACCTCAGGTATCTCTTCAGGAAATATTGTTTTTAGTTTATTTTTTATTTATTCTTTGTTTATTGGGTTGGCCGACTAAGCAAGTGACCATTTTTCAGAGAAGACCTGACCAGTGAAAGTTATATCAGCCAGAAGGACTTCTGAACTGCAAGCCTTGATGTTTAAAAAGCCATATAATGCGTTCCATAAGGATAGTGCATTCTTAAGAACAATTTGCTCTTTCTTGGTCTGGAATAGTTCTTGATGTACCTGCATCTTTAAACCAGTCTATATAGTTGTCTGTGTTCTTCCCTTAAAAAGAAAATAAAGGTGAAATAATTCCATATACAACGAACAGAAAAAGAGACAACGTGGACAAAGTAAAGTTACAAAACAATCTATGAGGTAGTATGATTCGCTTTTGTCATAAAAGAAAAGTAAGTCCATATGAAAAATGAAAAGCACACTAAGGCTTTGACTTGTTAGAATAAGGTTCATGAGCTTCCACCATAGTATTTATCAAGAACAAATCTGTCCAAATTATATGGGAGGCTGCTACCTGGACACCTAGTAAAACATTTTCTAAACTTTACAAGCTAGATGACCAGTGTTAAGACTGAAACAAATGTTTTTTTGGGGGGGCTGTCAAGCAGGGCATGCTGTAGATCAGTACCCCACTGCTGGATGATGGGGGTACACCGATGCTCTCCCATTCTTCTCATGGAAGCTATGCAGTAATGACCCTTGTATGTTAAGATAATGAAGTCACTGTTGGAGCACAGTATCCATCCACTCACTTGGTCCTGCACATGTTTGCACTGTGTGGTCTCAGTATGTATCTTGTACAGTGTCAGTCACATACTTTGTGGATGTTTTCTGTATATTTTATTTATTTTATTACCACATAGGTACAGCTATGGTTGGTTTCTGTATTTATTGTCATCTTGTTTTGTAAGCTGTGATTCATTGTATTTAAGGCTAATTTTTAGGAGTTTTAACTCCCATAGTTGTATATTGCATAGCAGTCTGCCCCATACTATAGTTTCCATGTGTATCTCATGACAAGGATAGTGAAAAGTCGGGTAGTCTGAGAACCCCATGGGTTGGGGAAAGGGCTGTGATGACATTAATCTGCTCAAACTCTCTCATTTTCTAAATATCCATCCTAAACAAATTACTGTTATACCTTTTGAGTACTGGAACATGCATGCATGTTAAATGCCAGATGCACCATAAGCATCCTAACTTTCCAGGTGCAGATACTCTGGAGCCAATAACTTTGCCAGCCAAAAGATGCAGGTGAATTCAAGCCTGTCCTTCAGTTATGCCCCAAAAGGGTGCTCCATCTTGTCTGTTTATGTTACATTGTCTAAAGCAAAACATGGCAGGTCAAGGAAATCAGACAGTTCTATGAAAAGTATGATTTGTATAAAATAAAACGAAACAAAAAACGAATGTAGTAGAAAAATAGTAAACTGCAGTGGTCATCAGTTTTAAACATAATGATCAGGACAGATGCAAACATGCATCTGCAGTGGCAGATTTAATGTAGGGAGATATACAGTGAATAGAAACCAGGTTAAGACACATAATCATTATTAAAAAACAGCCAAAGGTGTGATGGTCTGAAAATTTACAGGAACGTGTGGTCATATATTTCTAAGACAGTTTGTGATTTTCTCTTTGCTGCAGGTCAATGCATTTGCATCCAAAGTCTTCCGGGATAATCCTGCTAGGACGCCCTTGGTTAATAACTACCGTCCTACACAGAACCTGAATGGTAGACAAATCCAGGTCACACAGTCTGGCAGCCAGAAAGCAGCAGCATCTGTTCGGGTGTCACTTTTGGGAATGGTTCTACTGTCTTTGTTATCTTACCGATAAACAAGCTATGTTTTTGCAACAAGTGATGATGCTGTATTATAATATGGGGTAGGACATACACAAGATGTATGAATCTTCTAGTGCACAAAACTAAATACTATGCAGCAATCTACCCACATCAGAGTAAAATGTGGCAAAGTAATTATTTTTTTTCACTTTCCCTTTTTTTTTCTAGACATTATTCTTTCAAAATGAGATTTGAGTATTTTTTTATTGTTTGCTTTATATATATATATATATATATATATATATATATATATATATATATATACACACACACACACATGCGCGCACACACACACACACACACACACATATATATATATATATATATATATATATAGAGAGAGAGAGAGAGAGAGCGCACTGTTAAAATTGTAATGTTTGACATTAGGATAATGCATGTGGGTTTGGTGTTCTGTGTATTAGAATCTCTGACTGTAAACTTGAAAGAACAGCAAAGCTAGGCAATTAAAATATTCACTCTTCCTTGTGTACCCCCAGCTGCACCATCTCATCCCCAGGTCTGGGAGCTCTCCAATGGCGAGTTGAGCAGAGGAAGTGTTGCAGAGCAGCGTATACATGAATTGGCTCTGCATGCCAGTCAGGATTTTTTATTTGGTACAGCCTAACTGGGTGTGCATCACTACACACAATGCCAGCTAGCTCTAACACCCCCCCACACACACACACACACAGACCAGATGCTGTAATTTGACTGGCAATCTGTCCTGCAATTATAGTACACCCCCATCACTGGGGATGTTCTTTTATCATGAAGAAAAGATCCTCTAGCCCTCCTAAGTTGGATGAGCCAGTAAAGACATTAGTTTTCACCCCCCCCCCCAGCTTCTCTTAAAATGGCCAGTTTTCAACAGTGTTATGTCTCTTGTAGGATATTTCTGACTTTTAAATGTAAAAGGAGACCACAATAACTGTTATGCAGTTCAGATGTATATGGTGTCATTGTAATTGGCTGCAATACAGATTTTTTTACAGTTATTTCTCTTAAGGTAGATTTTATGTCCTTCACTAGTATGAATCAAAAGGATAACCATTTTTATTCAGCTGAGAAAATCAAGGCATAGTATGGATGGGTGTTGTTTATTATGACCAGAGCACAGAAAAGGCAGAACTGGTTCATAAACTAGTTCCTAATATTTTAATATTATGTCCTAAAAAGACTGTCCCAGTGGTCTTTGAAAAGTGCTTTCCATACTCTGTTCACAATTCGTATGCCTAATCCTTTTTTTCTTTCTTTCTTAAAACAGCAACTAAATAAAATATATTTGTAAATGCATATGACATTGTACCCTATCAATGCAGGCCTTAATTTGAGATGTCTTTGTTTTGGGCGATACCAAAGCAAACATTAAAAATAGATGTGGCTTCCATTCTTAACAATGAAAAGTGTTGCATAGACTATAAAATAAATAAAAAAGACATCCTTCATTTTGGGTATGGTAGGAATCGGTCAGTAATGTTACAAACGAAGAGATAATTACTGTCAGTGTGATTGTCACAGATATATCCTTATTGTGATCTTTAAATCCTCTTGCAGTGAGAACATGGAGGCAACCACATAGCAGCCACTGGTGCTGAATTTGTTACTAAACCAAAACAAGGTGTTTCTTAAATAACTAATGCATGTTTCAGGATAGAAGGCCAAACGCTGAGCAGCTCTGAACTCTTTAGAAGTACATTAAAATCCTTTCATTGACTCCTACTTCTACACTATATTTTGTGAGGAGAAAGAATAATATTGACATAATATGTGCTTTTAAGACTATTTATCAAGGGAGGAAGCCTAGTTTCTCTCTTGTATTGCTGATATCTTGAGGCTTGAGGTGTTTGCTGCACAGGGCCCAAGAAATGAAAGTCTGTTGGTTCTGCAGATACGTTAGAAGAGAAATAAGTACAGAGTCAGCTGATGGCACTGCATCAGCACTGCACATATGGCTGGGAGGGGCTTAATGATGGAATCTTCTTTATGACCATTGTGACAGCACCACAAGGATCCTACCTCATGTACAGTTAGGCCTTCATAGGTTAGGGTTTGGAGGCAAAGAGATGGCAAACGAGGGAGGTCATAAGGTCTGGTGCAGAAGGGACTGTGGGCGGGCACACCTCCCAAAGTAATATTAAAAAGGTTTCCTTTAGAAGGAACACATAATTTGCCGCCTCATCTTTTGTTTGCAAAAATGCCTTTCATACATTAACTTACTCACCATTACCCTCAGTGGAAAAAATAGTAATCCACTGATTACTTAAGCACTACTTGTCTGTTTTCTGTATTTAATGCTTATATTACAACAAGAAAGCTGCTCACTGTGTGACTATATCATGTCAAGGTGCTACTGTTTTAAGTAATTTACTGCAGTTTTCTCCATACTTTAGATTCATATGGAACTGATAGCACACTAATTTTTACATTTGTCCTTGATGTGTAAGCAGTTTAGTGGGTCACCTTCTGAAAACTGTACCTTCACATGCAACACATAATCATACTTACCCTGCATCGCTCATTCCTTGTTCCAGCACTGGAATTTAGTCGATGCTGCTGTTTCTGTGTACAGTAATTACATTACTGGACATTTCACCTGGACTATCTCAAGTTATCAATACTTTCTCAAATCATCTGTACTGCCTCCTCTTATATATACGGCCTCATCTCATCTATACTGCCTCCTCTCATATATAGCGCCTCAGATCATCTGCACTGCCTCCCTCATCTATACTGCCTCCTGTCATATATACTGCCCTCTCCTCATCTATACTGCCTCCGCTCATGTATACTGCCCTCCCCTCATATATACTGCCTTCCCTTATCTATATTGCCTCCTCTCATATATACTGCTCCCTCTCATATATACTGCCTCCTCTCATATACACCGCCTCCCCTTATCTATACTGTCTCCTCTCATATATACTGCTCCATGTCATATATACTGCCTCCTCTTATCTATACTGCCTCCTCTCATATATATTGCTCCCTCTCATATATACTGCCCTCCCCTCATATATACTGCCTCCCCTTATCTATACTGCCTCCTCTCATATATACTGCTCCCTCTCATATATACTGCCCTCCCCTCATATATACTGCCTCCCCTTATCTATACTGCCTCCTCTCATATATACTGCTCCCTCTCATATATACTGCCCTCCCCTCATATATACTGCCTCCCTTTATCTATACTGCCTCCTCTCATATATACTGCTCCCTCTCATATATAATGCCTCCTCTCATTCTCCTACAACTTCTCATTTAATTTATTTCTTTTATTACTCATTTTATTTATTTATTTACTTTTCTCTTACTTCTTCTCTCATTGGACATATGTTCTTCCACCTTTTTCTCTTGTTTTGTTCCAGATTTTTCCTTTCCCCTGCCTATTCCAGTATACTGCAGTACTTTACTTTTCCCTGTAAGATACTGTTAATCATATTATATTAGAGATAATTTCATCTCTGTTCTTGCTTTTTACAAAACCCGTTATTTCTCATATCACTAACTTGATCATTTTATGTCGTACTTGTTTCATTTGCATTGTTGGAATGCATAAGCTGTTATATATAAATTATGTTTATTTCTTGATTTACTTGCTGTTATTGACTTGATTACTTTATTGCACTTCTGCCTTATTTTCAAGGGAGAGCCAAGGTGGTATTTCTGTAATTGGTGATTTTGCCAAAGACATCATATGATTTACCCTGTTCATTTTAATACATGTCATAGAGTCTTTAACAGCGACCTAACCTACTGCCATTTTAGGTAGATATGTCCTTACTTTATTACTTTATCTGAAGGATTGACATCTCATATGAAAATCAGATTTTTTAATAGTATGAATTGACATCTTTGCCTATACTGTTTTGCATTGTCTAGTGTGTTTAGCTGAACTTACATTTTATTATGTAAGTAATGCTTTTTCTACTGCAAATGAGGCCTTCCTAGCTATATAAATAAATAAAAATAAAATAAGCTCTATTCAATCAGGTCTGCTTATGACTGAACAAACATTTGTAAAACTGTAATTTTTTTCTTTTTTCGTTTCTTGTTGGTATGCGTATAGTTACGCACAGCATTTATACGAATGTATTTTTAATACCGAATGAATAATGTGGTTTGTATATATCATGTTTCTTTATGTGTGTGTCTGGGTAATTGTTACATTTGCAAAAACTATGGCCCCAACTCCAAAAGACTTGCTGTTAGTGTAAGTGACCACTTACACTGAGAGCTGGCTGAGACCAGGTGTTTTAGAATCTGACCTCCATAGTAAGGCTGTTTATAAATGGGCCTTACACTGAAGTAAATTACTTACATGGAGAGAAAGTCTTATGGAAGCATGGCAGACTTACACTCACAGTAACTCTCTTGAAATCTGGCCGTATTAACAGCTGACCAGCAGTGCAAGTTGATAAATTCCTTTTTTCAGGTTACAGCTGATGGATTTTATGTAGTATGTATAATAAAATGATAATGGGGTGTAAAATCCCTGAAATACCTATTACTGTATATTAACAACACTACAAGGTGTATTAAGTGAAAATCCAGGAAATATATCTGATAATTCTGATTGTAAACTGCAATATGTAGTATACGTGGATGGATATTAGCATTTAGACACTGAATCTAATATTTTCTAGCCATGTTTAACTACGGGAAATGGAAATGTACCTTTTTAAAAGAATCTACACATGCCAGTTTGTTCAGCATTTTCTTTTGATTGTGCAATATTAGATTGCAAAATGAAACTAATTATTTCTGTATTGAAAGATAAAGATCTTGTAAACTTTTATTGCCCATGACTTTCTTTTGACTCAAAGGAATTTAATAGCCAGTTCACTTACACATTTATTAAATAAATTAATGAAAGAAAAGGAAGTGATTGTGGCATGCATTTATTATTCTGAATTTAAAAAATATCAAGCTCAAAATACTACTCTGTGGATTTTATTGGATCTATATGAACTGCTCTGTAAATTATATATATATATATATATATATATATATATATATATATATATGTGTGTGTATGTATTTTACATTTTTTAATTTCATAAGAGTCTTATATAAGAGCATCACTACTATTCCACATTCAGAGATAATAAAATCAGCAAGCAAAGGCGAGTATTATTGTTGGAATTGAGTTCATCCTCAAGTCTTACTGAGTACCTTCATGAGGTAGACCCTGTTTTGACAAAATCTCACCAAGACGATACTGATATATAAACTATATTTTGTATAGCATATACCATGAACAGAAGTAGGTTAAAAAATAAAAAAGACAGATGGGTGCACACGTCCCACACTGGTGCCAGGACTGGAAAAAGTGACAGTGTTGAATCCTTGAGACAAGGAAACATTCTTACAATGGGGTTAGGCACAGGCTCAGGGGGAGGATGCCCCCCCCCCATTGTAGAAGGAAGTTGCAGTCCACAAATACCACAAAAAATGACAGGACAAAAATAGCTATAAAGATGATAGAGTGTATTAAGGATAAGAAAGAAGTTGTGCACTGTTACTGTTACTCAAAAAGGCCAGACTTTCTGGACCAAAGATATACAAAAAGATTAAGAGAAAAAAATAGAGGAAAAATACTTGCACAAGAAAAACTTTCAAAAGTTTCAAATGCAAATCTGTGTTCATTAATACAACAAATTCATGAAAAACATTATATAGACCAAGAAAGTTTGGGCCATTTGGAAAAAGAAGCAACTGAGGAAATGTAAAAATATAAAGAACAAAATCTAGAGATTATTGAAAGCTATTAAAAAGAATATGGGCATGGAAATCAGAGACCTGATATGGTGCAATATTTATGAAAGGAAAAAGCTAAATTAATCAATATAAAAAAATCAGCTAGAAAGATGTTCAAAGAGAAATATAGGCGAAAGCACCCAGCAATGGAAATTTCCCAATACAAAAAAAAAATAATAATATCACAAAGGAGGAATGTAGAACAGAAGATTAGTAAAGTACAGGTTAAAAAAAAGAGCTGAAGTTACAGAATGACTGCAAAATGAAGGCTTTAGTGTAGAAAGTCTAATACAGTTTACGTCACAGCATGATGGAACAATCAGTCCCCCAAATAAAGAGAAACAAGTGGAGCAGGAGACATCTGAAGAACAACTATGGACATGGGAAAGAAAAAGATATTTAATATGGTGCAACATTTGTGCAAAAGGAAAAAGCAAAACTAATCAATACAAAAATGCAGAACCAAAGATATTTGAAAAGAAATACAGGCAAAGGCATCCAGATATGGAAAATTTTACAATACAAACAATAAGAAAACAAAGGGGGAGTGGAAAAGAGGATTAGTAATGGAAAAGTTAAAGAAATAGAAACTGGAGTTATGGCTTACTTGTGAATTGAATGATTTAGGTTAGAAAGTCCAACTCTGACAACACCACAACATGATAGAACAATGAGTCCCCAAACTGAGGAGAAACCAGTGGAAAGGGAAGCATCTGATAAGCTGGCATGTGAAGATACTTTGGAGCCTTCAGTAGGAAACCAGTATAAAAGTTCAGTTGTAGCTGCATGGCAAGGGAAGGAACAGGAAACTGTGGCAACTCTGATGCAGTCAATTTTGTGGAGAAATAGACCAGTGAGTTCCCATATGAAAGTGCAATGGATGACACAGGATGAAGCTGAAGAGAATATGGCACAAGAAGATGTTCTGGAACTTTCTGTAGAATTCCTACAAGAAATGGACAACAAAGAATGTGTCTTTAATTTAGAAGAAAATTATCTAAGGGAAGAGTTGCTTGATTTAATAGAGATGGATAGACACATTTAGATCAACGGAAGAAATAGACTACAGAATGTCAATAAAACCCGAAATGCTAGAAGTTTGATAAAACAAATGCAGTAATCAGGTCTGTTCACTGAACTCCATGTGATATAACAGAAGTAAATAGGATATATTACTGTACAACTAAATTAATAACAGATAAAGTCGTACCACAAAAAAACAGGGCAGTGAGGCAAAGGAAAGGGAGAAATCAAATGCCGTCATGGAAGTATCGAATAGAGAAAACTGTAAAGTAGTTAACGCAATGTGTCGCTGTTAGATGAGTATAGAAGAGGGAACAGATCAACAAAAACATTCAGAAAGTTTAACATGATAAAAGCAATGTGCAGTATCAGAACAGACCAGGATCTGTCATACACTATTCCAAATACCAAACTAAAGATATCAGCACAGGTAGAAAACTCAAAAGACATGCAGATAAATATAAAGAAAAAGTACAAAATAAGCAATTTATTGATGATCAAAAACAATGTATAGAGAATTGTGAAACAAAATAAAAGGAAAAGAAATACCACCAAAAAAGAAGAAATAGACACATTTTGGGGAAATATATATGAAGATCCTGTGGAACATAACACAGATGCTAAATGAATAGAGGAAGTAAAAGAAAGAATAAGAAATCCAAATGTATAGGCTATGAAATGGGATGAAGTAACAGCCAGAGAAACTGAAACAAATCAAAAGACAATAACAGGATTCTGTTATTAAATGTTCAACTTCTCTGTTCTTTTTCTTTCTATTTACAGTCCCTGCTATGAATAAACAACAGTACATCATTTAAAATATTTTAAACCGACTGTTTATCTCCACTAGAACAGTACCTTACTGTGCTGTGGTGGTTTCACTTTAAAAAACGTTTATCCCACCCTTGCTGCAGTCCCCAATTCATTGATGTCATCAAGGCCAATGAATACAGGTAATTTTCTGTCAATTCCGTCACCAACTGACATCACCATGATCATTCTAAAAACCCACCTGGATTGTGATGTCACAGCTCCCTGGTCTTTTCCCTAACCATACAGAAAAGAAAGGCTAGAACAAGGAAACAGTACATGAGTCAAGTATCCTGCTGTGAGCTGTCAATCACAGCAGGTAACAACTCAGATTACCCTTAGCACTTTGACAGCTAGGGAAGTTAAGTGTAAAAGGGATGGGAGATGAGATGAAGTAGTAAAATTCAGGCTTCACAAAATAGTGCAGTTTAGCCATTCTAAAAAGCAGCAGTAAAAATCACTTTGAAATTCTGTTCTGTGGCATTTGCACTGTTTGCGTTTTAAGTAGTCATTGAACAGCATGAAATGTTACTTAAAACTAATTGACAAAAAACAGCAGTGTATGCATGTAAAATAAATGCAGTGACAGGAATTTTAGGAAGAAAGATGCCCATGCGATGTAATTTTTTACAGACAAGTACTATATTGTGGGATACCTAGAGGCAGACTAAGCAATCAGGATCACTTCAAAATGCTAGACCCCATGTGGTCAGACTCAGGAATTATGTATAAAAATATTTAAAACCTGTAAATATTCCTAGAGTGGTGTTAAAATGTAGGAAACACCAAACGGTGATGAAATAAACATGTTTTTTCAATGTGTTTGTGCAGTTCTCCTTTAAGAAGAGCTGCTAATTGGATAAAACATGACTATATGCAGTACTTAACTTATGACTAGAAGCATTTACATCTTTACATGAAGATTTAGCCGTGAGTAAGAACTATTTATATGTGCAACTCAAACAGATGCCAACCCGGTTAACAACAGGAAAAAGTGATACTCCTCCTTAAAAGTGAACTTGCAAGATATCCTAAAAACTATAGACTAATAACTTGTTTTCTGATGATATATAAACTATACATGGGAACTGATGATGACAGAGTTCATAGTCATTTAGAAGAAAACTCAATTGTGGCAATAAAACAAAAGGGTAACAAATGAAACTCATATGGAACAAAGGGTAATTTCTTGTTAAAACAAGTCATAATGGAGAATTGAAAAAAGGGGAAGAATCTAAGTATGAGACAGCATCCCAAATTGATGGATAAAAGAGTGCTTACAAAAGTATAAGATACACCCTACATCAATCAGTTACATTATAGTAACCATCGAACAGTGACAATCTACTTTGGAGCTAAGCCATGATAAAGGACAAATTATGATCCCAGGGATCAAAATTCTAAGTGAGGTATTCCAGGGTGACTATTTGTCACAACTGCTATTTTGTCTTGACCTTAACCCATTAAGCTGTCTACTTAACCGATTAGTAATGTAAGATTTAATCTTTATACAGTTTTATGCATATTTTCCGTTTTTCTAACTTTTATGTACATTGTTTATTGTAAAGGTGTTTTTCTATGGAAACATGAAATAAAGCAGAAGTTGAAGATAGAAATTTGCATGATTGTGAATCACTCAACTAGAGCAGTTCAGCAATTTTCCACTGAGCACCTTATCAAACTACATTAAAAAACATCACAAGTACTGATAGACTATACACACACAAACACGCAAGAGATATCTACAGATGGAAGAGATATGTCACAATGAGATCATCTATCTATATAAATATTCTGTTTCATGGCCAGAAAGTTATCTTTGTGAATGCCATTGCATGTTAAGTCTTTGGCAATGTTTTGTACTTTTGCTATAGCAGATTAAATTTAGTTGTAAACAAAAAACATAACCAAGACAGATATGAATAATGAGTAAAGTATTATGTAGCAAAAGCTATCACTCTGTTCAAATGCAATACTGGAAAAATCCCCTTCATAATATATTATTTAGAAAATGACTAGTCACTACTAAATGCACACGGCTCCATTATTGCTTGAATTTGTATATATGTATCAACTGTACATGTAAAGGGTAGCTTAAAGAAAAATCAGCATCTTCGAAGTTGTAGCAATTACCATGTATTTATTTATTTGTTTATTTATTTACTGAGGTAGAACACTGATCCCAATAGATCATTATCATGCTCAGCACAGATTACAAAGCTGAGAAAGCAAAGAGTAGTGGTCCATAGCAATATAGAACTTACAACAAATCTCACTGAAGTTTACCAAGGCTAGACTATAGCCAAAACAACAAACTGACAATGGCACAAAAGATTGATTTCTTAATAAACAGAGTCTATACAATAGCTTTGGAAGACATAAGAGGACAGAAAGAGAGATAGAAAAAATACAAAGAAGAGAAAATGGGTGGGAGGAAAGTAGGAGAGAGAAGTGTAAGAAAGTGGAGCTATAAGATAAAAGGTGTAGTTGGCTATATAAGTGTGGCTTTATGTACAGTAGTAACTGGGTGCCTACCCAAAAGAAAGGTAAAACTAAAAGCAGCTCTATTGATGACATGCATGGTACAATTGATACCGATTTTGATTGTGTATTTTCAGATTTAAAGTAAAATACAACTTGCAGTACTCGTCTGCTGTAATGCTACAATATCTGCTGATTATCAGGAAAAACATAGTTTATAGTTCTAATACATTTTATAGATATGCTTAATAACTTGTGTTTGGAAGGATCATAAGTGCTGAAGCAGAAAGGGCTGCCAACCACAAATACACAAACAAGCAAAGAGAGGCCTAGAAACTGGTTCCCATAACACAAAGGTACATTTAAATGGGTGGTGCTTACTCGTAAAGGAACAAATAGATCAATAGGTGTAAGTAGCCTCAATTGTCATGTTTTGTCCCTTTCGAATGCTGATGTGTGCTGCTGTCACAGCACACTGCTGTTCTTTAGTGTTATACTAATAATTGCAAAACAGCTTAAAGTGTCCTGTTAGAATCATGGAATGCAATATTGTGCTATTAGATAGATGAAATACACTAATGATATGGGATGCAAACCTCTGAGCAGGAAAGTCCTGCAATCCAATGAAAGCAATATCTAGGCCAAGAAATCTTGGATGGCAGGCATGGTCCTTTTAAAAGACAAGTGTACCATTTGTAGGTGCTGGTCATCTGATGTTAAAACAATATTTCATAGCAGGAATGACCTAATAAATCAAACAAGTAAACCAAGAAAGTCCAGCAGTATGTACACATGAAAAGCAGGATTTAGGTATATCCTTTAGTGATGTTTTAAGACATGGTTCCATTTATGAGCAGTTCCCAAATGTATGTTATCAAATGAACACAGCAGTAAAACCTCCAAATACAAAAAGATTTCATTCAAAAGTGTAACAGGAATATTTCTGATATTACCCTTCTTCTGCAAAACTCCTGCATAAACAAATACTTCACTCAGAACTACATTCCACATATATGCCTTCTTCAGTCTGTGATAAAACACTCTCTATATCATCCAAAGTTGTGGATAATACATTTTGTGTTATGTTCTTGTATAAAGTTTTATTATTGAGGAATTTTGCCACTGTATTCACCAATCTATTATTTATGTGTGGCATTTCTGATAGCAACTAATCTGTAAGCATACTTTATCACTTAGCCAGCTGAGCAAAAACTTATATGCATGCGCGCGCACACACACACACACACACACACACACACACACACACACACACACACACACACACACACACACTCACACACACACTCTGACTAAAGCAGACAAGATTTAATATATTATTAGCATATAAAACATTTTTTCCTCCATTCTGAAACTTTAGAAAACTTTAGAAAACTATATTTCTATTATCATATATTAATGTTTTGTTGTTAAAATTTTCAATTAAAACCAACTAAAAAAAAAAAGAAAAGTAATCAATAATACTTTAGAATCTCAGCAACAGTTGTCCTAAAAGCATGTGAACTGAAGAAATAATCTTAGCACGTAGACATAAAACTTGTGGTACTAAAACTGTACATTACTGACGTTGAAGATGTTCTGTTTCATTGTTTGGAACACGCTTGGATGTTTCCCTTTTTTAGAATATATTGACTTATTTTATATTTCTATGGGAATGCCTCGTTGAACATAGCACACTTCTATGGAAGCCTGGTGAGAAAATGGCCAAAATAAGTCAGTCACACTAGTACAATAAATTGTGAGCATACACGTCAAAGAGAGCAGAGCAGGAAATGTGCATTTAACAGAAATGGGAAAAACACTGCTGTACAGAGAATTAGATAGCTTACAGAGGAATACTGTTTGCTGCAGGAATATCATGTCATTAGACAACCAATATACTAGTAAATTGCCACGGCATTGCCTATTCTTATCATCAGCAATTCTTACCTGTATTGTATATGTCCATTC
This sequence comes from Protopterus annectens, assembly GCF_019279795.1. Taxonomy (NCBI): domain Eukaryota; kingdom Metazoa; phylum Chordata; order Ceratodontiformes; family Protopteridae; genus Protopterus; species Protopterus annectens. The sequence goes on along the minus strand of NC_056744.1, from coordinate 1,780,036,414 downwards.
TTACCTGTATTGTATATGTCCATTCTTACCTGTATTGTATATGTCCATTCTTACCTGTATTGTATATGTTCATAGGTTCATAGGTTTATACTAGGCTATCTGCCCTAAGGCATTTATAAGCCTAGCCCAAAGTTTTGTGGCTTACGCCACCCCTTATATGAAAAAATACTGTGCCCATTAGTTTGTTGTGCCTCTGTCCAGCAGTGACACAGAGATGATTCCCGGGGTAAACCTATGATCTCCCATCCACAGGTCAAGATTTCTCTTGAACAGAGCCAGCGAGGTGCTCTGCCTCACATGGACTGGGATTTTATTCCACAGCATAGGGAGTCTCTTGAGTGATAAATCTATCCCTCCAGCACATCCTATTTATATCCGTGCTAAGGTTTAAGTCGCTTGCTCTAGTGGTTTTGGTGGATTTGGATTTTTTGAGGTGGAGCATGTCCATTAATTCCGGGTTGGACATGGCCTTGTATGTCAGGCACATGTCACCTCTGAGCAGATGGTATGCGACTGAATAGAGCTGGAGTTTCTTCAATCTGGCAGCATATGACAGATTTTGGAGTCCCTTTATCCTTTTGGTGAGGAACTTTTGGGGTCTCTCCAATTGCTGCAGATGTCAGGTGAGATACATCCCGAATGAGGCATTGTACTCGATCATTGGTCTGATAAGTGAAGAGTACAGGGGAACAATGACCTCACTAGATCTGGATGTGAATCCCTTCATGATCAGGTGGGCAATGTAGAAGGTCTTTCTAACCACTTTAGCAACGCGAGTGTCAAAAGAAAGGCCACTGTCAACCTGGGTCCCCAGGTCCCTGATAACCTCTTCTGTGCTTAGTAGATTGCCACCTATATGGTAGCTTGGGGTTACCTTGTTTTTCCCAAAGGGTATGATTATACATTTTTTGGCGTTTAACTTCAGGCCATGGCTCTGGCACCAGCTATCTGTTTCCGTGAGTCCCTTCTGAAGGATATCCATGTCCGATGCACTTTCCACTATGGTGCCCAGTTTGCAGTCGTCTGCAAGCTTTGTCAGCCAAAGTCCTCCCATGTTGGCCTGTACTTCTGAGAAGTAGATGCCGAACAATAGGGGGCCAAGGACTGAGCCCTGTGGGACACCACTTGTGACCGGCTTGGAGTCTGACATAGCGCCAGCAACTCTAACCCTGTGGGTTCTGTCCTTAAGCCAGTTTGCAACCCATCTTGTGACATATGGGTTTACATTTAAGCTGGTAAGTTTTTCTACAATACCTGAGTGGGGTATTGTGTTGAAAGCCTTTGCAAGGTCAAGGTAGGCTGTATGGACTGCCTTTCCCTCATCAATGGCCTTGGTGACTGTTTCGAAGAAGTCAACCAAGTTCAAAAAGCATGATCTGCCCTTGATGAAGCCAAACTGGGTTGGGTCCAATGTCTGCAAGTCCCCTATATCTTTGTTTATAAGCTCCATTATGATCCTCTCCATAGCTTTGCAGACTAGACTTGTTAAGCTTATGGGGTGGTAATTACCAGGGTCCATAGAGGCACTGCCTTTGTGGAGTGGGACCACAGTTGCCGTACGCCACTCCTTGGGCACGTATCCTGTGGTAAGGCTGAGATTAAACAGCTGCCTTATGTGCGGGTTTAATTCCTCATTTAGCTCGTGTAGCACACAGCCGGGGACACCATCCGGTCCCATTGATGCTGTGTTTTTAGCTTTAGAGAGAGCAGCTTTCACCTGCGCATTTGAGATGTCTGGGAGGCTACACTCCGCTGGGATAGTTATCTCTCCTTTAGGGGGGGAGAGGGGGGTGAAGTTTGCACTGAACCTGTCTGCCAGTATGTTGGCAATGTCTGTGGGTTCAGTGATTTTTGTATCATTTTGGACTAATTCTGAGCATATCTGGGAGTTTCCACCCAGGTTCCTAACATAGCTGAAAAAGGTCTTATGATTGTCCTTTGAATCCATGGCAATTTTTCTCTCAAAATTGGCCTTAGTTGATTTTATGAGTGCTCATATTTTTTTACTAATAATGATCAGGGGTGACTTCCTTTTATGGATTTTGTTCTATCATGTAATAGCTTTCTCCTCTTATTGTAAAGTTTGTTAATGGCTGGGGTCCACCAGACTGGACGTTTGCCCTTTGTGGAAAGAGTCTTGGTTTTATTTGGGATTGCCTGATCCATGCAGTCCTGGAGGTGTTCATAGAAGGCATTTGTAAGAGCTTCCGCAGCTTGGGTTGTGGTTTCCACTGGCTCAGGGGCCTTGAAGGATACCACACCAGTCTTGAGTAGTGTGAAGTTTGCTTTAGAGAAGTTCTTCACTGTGGTCTTTTTTGTTTGGGGTGGGGGCGGGATGTGGATTTCCAGTGAGATTAGTTTATGATCAGATCTCACCAATGAGGGATATACTTCCGGTGTGGAGCATTTTGTCCCCATGTCTGTGATAATGAGATCTAGTATATTTTCTCCTCTCATGGGAACAGTGACTAGCTGTTCCATGGCATTTGAATTTATGAACTCCAGGAACCGTTGGGCTAGAAAGTTAGGGCTTGAGTAATGTTCCCAGTCTATATTCAGGTAGTTGAAATCACCCAATATGATGGTGTTTGGAGATACATTTATACCCTCCAGTGTCTTCAGGAAGGCTGTGTGGGGTTCCTGAGTTTGAGAGGGTGGCCTGTAGCATGCTACAATTTGTAGAGCAGTTTTGCCTATGGTTAGTTGCACCTGGATGGTTTCCAAAGCTTTGTGCATTGCCACCAACCTGGAGGTGTGGGTATCCTTTATGAATATGGATACACCCCCTCCTTTTGTGGTGTGGTCCGGGTTTTGGGGCCGGAACGCATGATATGAGGTAAAACCTAATAGTGCCGGGGTGCTCTCAGGAGCCTTGAACCAGGTTTCAGTTACAGCACAGACATCGATGTTCTCCATACTGAGAAAGGCCTTGAGTGCGTGCATTTTGAGATTTAGACTTCTGGCATTGAGCAGCATTACCCTCAGTTTCTTCCCATTTTGTTTTCTAGGGTGGTAGGTTTAGAATTTGAGCCTTGCCTAAAAAGGCACTATGGGGTGGCAAGAGCCTTAGCCAATATCTGGAATCCCAGGGTGACAGGCGCAAGCCATCCCTTGGCAAGCAGCGTGGCTTGTCAAGCATGTCATCCCAGGCAGACAGACACTGGATCCCCTTTGAATGACACCAGACATTAAGCCAATTGTTAAAGCTGATCATCTTGTTTCTATATTGTGGCATCATTCTTGGTGAAGGAAGGATACTGCTCAGGGTCAGGGTCATACCTGCCTGGGCTACATAATCAGAGAGCTCCTCTATGTCTCTTTTCATGTAGTCCAGGGAGGTACGTCTCAGGTCGTTCACACCAGCATGGACAATGACTGTGTCATATTTGTACTTGCCATGGAGTGACCCAAGTGCTTGTGTTATGTGGCGGATTCTAGCGCCCGATAGGCAGCTTACTGTGACCCTCTCCTTGTTCAGCCTGGTGAGTGGGATGTCAGTGTGTCTGACTATGGAGTCACCTATGACAAGTATGTTTGGTGTTGTATTTGGCCTTAAGGGCTGTGACTGCTTTGCACACTGATTTTGTGGTTTATGTGTTGCTTGTGGGGTGTCTTGAGGTAGCAGTTGTTTGGGTGTCTGCTTTGGAGGCCTCTGCTGTTTAGGTAAATTTTTACTCAGAGCCTCCACGTATGTCTTTGTGTGTTTATGTGTTTGATTCAGTGGTGTGGTAGCATTATGTGAGGCTGGTTTTGTGGTGTGTGTAGTTGCCTTCTCCTCCTGTCTGGTCTTGCCAGTCCTGAGTTGAGAGAGCTCAGCCTCCAGTTTGGCTAAATAGCTGCATCTCTCACAAGTATTTGTGTTATGTGGGAGGAGGAGAGGGTTGTCTGTGTACATGAGGCAATTGTAACATTGCCTCAATATTCCCAGATTCACCAGCTGGGCAGGAGAGGATGCCAGCATATGGCCCTTCGACACGCTAGAAAAATTAAGAAGTTAGGTATGAGACTGAATAAGAGAGGACTTAGTTAGGAAGTGGGTACTCCTGGAGGGGTTTTGCAAGTGAGGGACTTTGTATAATATAGAAGTGACAAGTGCTGAGCTTTTTTTTTTTTTTTTTTTGAGAAAAAAAAAACTTTTAGGAACAAGTGCTGCGCTTTTTAGTCAAGGGATATACTGTTTAGGTTACTAGTAGAGCAGTTCTAAGGGAAAAAATGAAGAACAGACTTTATGGAGCCAGAAAAAGTTTAACCTTGTTAAACCGGCGCTGCCCGATGCTGCTCTAGTGGCAACTCCGCACTAAATCGCGCTAAAGCACGCTAAAGCGTGCTTTATAGCAGGGGGCTTGAAAAGGCAGGAAATGACCCAAAATGGCCACTGAACTACAAGTTACTGTCTTAAACCACTCCTCTGAGGACAAACAGGCAGCTCAGTACTCCCCACTCCCACTGGTGAGTAAAGAAACTTCCCCCTGACCAAACAAAGAAAATGGAGAAGTACAGGAACCAAGACAAACCATTTTTTCTCTCCCTTTTGAATTAAAATGTTTGTGTTTTCTTTATATTGTTTTCAATTTTAATAACATTTTCAGTGAAAAATAATAACTAGAATATTCCTAGGGTTATTGTTACCACATTCAGCTCTGACCATAACTTTAACTGGATACTTCAGTTAGTGCTACAACCAATGGGAACAGGATAACAGCAGCAGGAAGTGGAGCTGGGGGAGGAGTCTTTTTTCTGCTATGATTGGCATGGCTATATTACACAGCATTACACTGCCTACACTACTTATTCTGCTATTGGCAGATACACACCATAAACCAACCAGTTCCCACAACAAAACCAGTTTAAGCTACAAATTACAGTGGAACCTCCTGTCAACCTTCATCCTTAGTGATATGCTGTGCTGCCGTTCTGTACAACAGTTCAAAAATGTTTTCATAAATAAGCATGATTAATTAAAGCCAAAAAATGCATTATTGTATCCTTTCAGAGGTCATCTATCCCCTTGAATGGCACATTAACAATACATCCCTAAGATCAGACCCATTTGTTTGACATTTGGGAACTTATGTGGACAGTAACCAAACTCTTGACCAACATGTGTCCATTGCTATAAGAAAGTCCTTCCATATTGCATAGCTTATAAAAAAGGGGTTATGTCTATATCTAGGCTGGAATTGTCCCCCTTTACTCAGCCCTCATTAGGCTAATCATTGAGTTTAATGCCCCCATTGGCATGCATCTCTCCAAACACATGCAACAACTGGAATGCACACAGAGACACCTTACTGAAAGAATACAAGGTCTAAACAGCACATCCTATGTGGACCGACGCAAACCTCTGTTCGTATGCTCAATATCCTGTAGACTGCTAAGAGGTGACCTGTGTCTGGCATACAAGGCATCCTCTGACCCTACTGGTAAATTTACTTCACATCAACAAGTCAAATGACATCAAAAATTCTCTGTGACATCCACAGAATGATTTGGAGGGACAGGTATATCTCACAGAGGAGAGCACTGCTCTGGAACAGAATCCCCATCCACATAAAACAATGTTCATTCCTGACCTTATTCAAGCACAACTTCGAATTATAGATGGGAATAAGAATATTTACCCCAAACTGCCCCCTGTACTACTAATGGACAGGAGCAGCTCCTAAATCAATTATTCCATGCATGGGTCCCCTCAAATTATTAATGGGATGATCCCAGTTATTCTCATTTAGGGTAATATATAATTATCGACCATGGGATGGGTAAGATCAATCTATAACCAAATAGGATAGGTTAACTAAAGCCCAAAAAGGAAAATTGGCTAGGCTTAAAATGGCCTACAAGGGCAGCTAGCCTAGTACTTATCTATGAACATATGAACCTATAATGTTGAACATATGGCCATTTCCATAATATGGTAATTAAAGGATCTAGTGCTGTGTAAACTCTAATTGGTGGATGTTTGGCAGACTTACTGTGTGGGATCAAGGATGGTATAACTGTTGTAGCAGTTTTGCCTGCTGCACTGTGCCTGCTGCACTGGTGCCAGTAGGGATTTTCTACTGTACAAAATATTTTTTTGAAACAGAACTGTATGCTGAGCAGCATATGCGCATGGGTATGCAGTTTTCATCCTGTAACTTGTGGATTTAATCAACCAGTAAGCAGCTAGTAGAGTACTGTTTCTGAATCAGATACCATCCTGACAGGTCTTTTGTATATGGATTAAGACCCCTCCTGTGTAGCATTCTTTACAAATGGTGTGTTACTCTACAATATACCAGCCCTGTTTCCTGAGACACAATGTTCACAAATCCCTGCTAGAATCAAATAACACATGTATGAGATCAAACAACAAAAAATAATATGACATTATGCAAACATGTTAAGAATACATTAAGTGATCATGTTTTTAGATTCTGTTATACATTTACAGTCAAATTCAATAAAACCTACATGGTAGCACAGCGTTCATGGTAGCACAGTGTTCATGGTAGCACAGTGTTTTAGATTCCGTAAAACCTACATGGTAGCACAGTGTTCATGGTAGCACAGTGTTTTAGATTCCGTAAAACCTACATGGTAGCACAGTGTTCATGGTAGCACAGTGTACATGGTAGCACAGTGTTCATGGTAGCACAGTGTTCATGGTAGCACAGTGTTTTAGATTCCGTAAAACCTACATGGTAGCACAGTGTTCATGGTAGCACAGTGTTCATGGTAGCACAGTGTTCATGGTAGCACAGTGTTTTAGATTCCTTAAAACCTACATGGTAGCACAGTGTTCATGGTAGCACAGTGTTCATGGTAGCACAGTGTTTTAGATTCCTTAAAACCTACATGGTAGCACAGTCTTCATGGTAGCACAGTGTTCATGGTAGCACAGTGTACATGGTAGCACAGTGTTCATGGTAGCACAGTGTTCATGGTAGCACAGTGTTTTAGATTCATTAAAACCTACATGGTAGCACAGTGTTCATGGTAGCACAATGTTCATGGTAGCACAGTGTTTTAGATTCCTTAAAACCTACATGGTAGCACAGTGTTCATGGTAGCACAGTGTTCATGGTAGCGCAGTGTTTTAGATTCCGTAAGATGCTCTACATGATCTGTTGAGCCACTCACTTCCGTGCAAACAAGGTAAACACTGTGTCATGCTAATTACGACATAAGCAGCTGAATTGTATGCTAACCAACCAATCCAACGTGGAGGAGCTATTCAACAAGCTATAAAGCAACCGAGTAGACTCAGTGCTGGTTTTCCCCGTGAGTTCCAAAACCTATTGGAATACAGCTATGGAAAGGCATCTATACAGAAACAATGTTAGGGGTTGCTGTCTGTGTTGCTGCTGCTGCTGCTAATAGTCCTAAGTCAAGAAAGAAAAGAGTTTTCAGACCCCGTTTAACTTATCATAACCTACATGACATGGAAATTGTAGAGTCCTACAGGGTGGATATATAGACACCATAGGAACTCCGCAACCTTTATCATCCTCAACTGAGAGCTAGGGCAAACAGAGGGGAACCCTTCCCAGTGGAAAAAAGGTATGTGTAACACTTAGAATCTTAGCTACAGCTACCTTTCAGAGACCAACAGGGGACATGCTGGGGGTGTCACAGGCATCAGCATCCGGGATCCTCCATCAGTTCTTGAATACTATGCTCCAACATGCCAGTGACCACATATATTTTCCCCGTGCTCTTGAGGATAGGGCCAGATATATCCAGGAGTTCTGCCATGTAGCACACTATCCTGAAGTACTGGGTGCCACAGATTGCACACATGTAGAAATTCAGGCACCACCCATGGAACAGGGTAAGATCTACATAAACAGAAAAGGCTTCCACTCTATTAACTGCCAAGTTGTGCGTGATGCCGAGGGAATCATCTTGAATGTATGTGCTGGCAACCGTGACAGTTACTATGACTCGCATATCTGGCACACTTCCCAGCTGTATCAGATGTTCACTAGGGGGTTGTCCTACAGGGTCACTTACTGAGGGATGCAGGTTATGCACTGGAACCATGACTGATTACACCCATTAGAAATGCACACACATCCACTGAAGCATGCCACAATGCGGTATACACTCAAACCAGAAATATCATAGAGCATAAGTTGGGGCTGCTGAAGTCATGATTTCGATACATAGATACATCTGAGTGAGCCCTGCAGTACAATCCATGGACATGTACAGAAATATTCATACTATGTGCCATGCTTCACAACAACACCCTGAGAAAATAGCTTCAGCAGAATCAGCAAGGGGAAGGAACACTCATCCCACCACCAATACCAAGGTTACCATAGCCACAGACAGATGAGGAGTCAAAGGGGGAACCAGCAGCTGCTGTGGGTGTAGGCAGATGTAGGCATGCTCAGTATGCCCTTGCATTGGCTAAGAGACAACACACAGCACACTCACTCACCACCTAAGGGCCTAAAACCTTCCTCTTACACACACACACACACATATGCTTACATTCATGCCAGGCAAGTTTCACAAACTTTACCTACCCATGTATTGGCTGTGTACTGCTTGCATGAGTAAGAGTCAGCCCTGAACTAAAACTGTTGCAACTGCTGCATTTTCTAGGTAAGTCTTGAACTTGGAGTGTATCGTGTAATAATATGAATGAGTATCATATCCTTGTATTTTATTACTTGGTACTGTAAGCAAGTAAAAGGTGGGAGATTTGTACAGAAATTACCTTAACATGTGATGGCAATGAGTTATTTGACTGATATGTGTACAATATTTAGTAATAGCCTCAGGCATCAAAGATTCACACAGTCATACCTCAAACAAGTACTGACAATCACTGCATGCCCTCCGTTTAGCACCATATGTCTGTATTGGGAAATCATTAAAGAGAGAAGTTAGAAAGTAATGATACACATTGCAGTTTCTGACTTCACAACCCTCACAAGATCAGTCATTATAAAGTTGGGAAATTTTGATGCTATCAACTGTCTAACTTTCTAAGGCCAATAAAAGTCAAAGGTACAATTACCAGTTCATCACCACAAATGCAGATATACTAAGCCCTAAGTCAGGTATGCACCCTGAGCATCAGACACAAAGCTCATGTATCTCTGAATCTAAAAGATAGAAAACAGGGATATGGCACAGTTATCATCACTTGCACAGGGTGTTGTGTGGGGGGGCAGGAAACCTATAGTGACACAAAAGTTCAGTGAGTGTGTATGAATAAGAAAGAAAAGCAGGCAGACATTTGGATAAACCAACAAATGTCCAGTGAGACAAAATGAGTTTTAAGTTGCACAGCTGAACCATGTAGCTGTGTGTGTGTGTGTGTGTGTGTGTGTGTGTGTGTGTGTGTGTGTGTGTGTGTGTGTGTGTGTGTGTGTGTGTGTCTGTACGGGTCCTCCAGGTGAAATTGGTGTGTGAGTATCGGCATGAACACAGCCAAGCTCTGTGCTAGCTCTTATGTTTTGGTATGTCAGACAGGTCATCATCATCATCAGAGTCTGCTGATACAATGACATCAGGTGGTAGAAGTCCTACACTTCCACTGTCAGGATTACCTGTGATAAAAAGTAATAAACACAGGAAAAAAATTAATACCTACACTACTAAAGTGCAATATATGCTAACAAACTAACAGTGGTGCCACTTTTAGACAGCACAGCAATACACACAACAGTCCTGATATCACAATCAATACTAAAATATTTCTTGAAATTGCTCATCAGTACTGACATAAAATGTTTGGCTTATCATCTGTTCTACTTTACAAGCCAGATGGTCCTGGAAGAAGTTAAGCAAAAGGTAAGGGCAAAATAATCACAATTAACAGTAACACAGGGGGGTAATACTTTAAACCCTTTATAAGTCCATTAACTATACTTTCAACAAGAACTTGGCTGACAACTCCAACCTAAGCTAATTAATCAGAATGTGTTGGCAACTGAAGCAATCTTTAATCCCCCTGAAAACAAAATAATTCTTGTGACAGAGAAGTAATGTATTGATTTCAATTGTTTCACTATACAACGGTATTCAACCAATGAGATACCAAATCCTACCTGGAAGCTCCTCCTGAGACATGCTTGCGGTCCATGAAACTGTTGCTCTGACATCAAGTACTTGCTTTTCTGCATTTTCCTGACAGCAGACTGGATCCCTAACAGTGGACAGGAACTCTTCATTTGGTGTTAGTGGTGGCTCCATAGCAGGCCCTCCTCTGGTATACATCTGATCACAGCCCACTGTAGCTGCTCTCCTCTGTGCAGCTGTCATCAAATCAGTTGCCCTGTGGCTCACCTGCTCATATGTCCTGCCGTGGCCACCTACAGAAATAACATCATTTACAATCTGGTGCTATATTTGCATTCTGAGTGCCATATCTCCCCATCCCTTTTCAAGCAGGAAGGCATGTTGCCTAAAAGCATCCACTATCACCTGATTTTCAGCATCAGTGAAGGGTGTCTTCATTGATTGACATGCCTGGGTAGCATACTCCTAGGTGTCCTAAAAGACAACAGAAGGATAATACCCATAAATATCACATGGCTACAAAATAACTGCTCCCAAATAAAACAGAAAAGGTAGCATCTCAGTATTACCCACTGGAGAAACATGAAACAGTCTAGAGATGTGAAATATGAACAACAGGCTGGGTTAAAAATATAAGAACAAGAGTAAGATATCCTTGTTTGTGCCATTACAAAAACACGGCTTTGCAATGCCCCAAAAGAACAGGCAAATAATACATTTTGCTAACAAACCATCTTTGAAATGCAAAAAGTGCTATCAAAGGAACTGTCCCTGAAACATTTGCAAATATTTATCACAGAACTTTCCATTTTCAAGAATTGGCAATCAATGTATACCTGTGAATGCCTTGACAAACATGCCCATGGGATCAGCACACTTTCAACTAATGCAGACAGATAAAAGTGTAAAAACGCCTTTGCCCAGATTTTTCTTAAATACATGCCAGTATACACAGTATATAGCTGACAAAAATGCAAGCATACCTTCTGAAGTTCGGTAATCCTCTGTGCAGATATATACAAAAGAAATAGCGTATGTTCAGTCCTCTCCACATAAATAATTCTCCTCACTATCAGTTTGCCTAGCTACATGGTTGCCTTGTTATATGGTATAGTTTCAGGGCTGTTAACCTGGTGAAGATGCATATGAGGTGTGAACTCATTAGCATTGCTGAATCCCAAATACTTGGATCTGTGTAGGAGATGTAAGCATAGTGCAGACACTCCCTTAGTGTTTGCTTTTAATGGATTGCAACTGTGAATGATTACTGGTTGGGGGATGGAAAACACAACAGCACTGTAGGCTGCCTTACATCCACTGGGTGTTTCAGGTTAGATCTACTAAGTGTTAGATGTAAGGATGGAAATGTAAGTAAGCAGCACACAATTCGCAGGTTGTGTTCATTAACATCCAACCTACCCTTCATTTGTTGGCAACTGCATATGATATTATTTCTAGCTAATATCCCGGCAAAATTTAAGTCCAATGATACAAAATGGCTTACAGACTGCATGTCTCAGATTATTGAAGAATGGCCGACAAACACAGTAAGACAGAGATGCATATTTTCAAGCAATGATCGTAACAGGTTGTTTGATCACTAAGTACACTGTATCCAAAAATAATACATGTACAAATAACAGTTCTATGATTTGACATCATTGTAGACGCTGTTGCAGTTGGTTGTGTGCAGAGTGATTTCAGTTCCTTGCTAAAAAGCTGCTTGTGTGGCAAACAGGGATAAGGCACCCATACTGTGCTATGATTGTTCATTGTCATGAGAGTTCAAATCCAGATCAATCTAGACATATCTCATGTGAACCATCATTTTTTAGTGTGTATGTCATAGATTGATTTTACTCATTTCAACTACTTGTCGTTTTTTTGTCATTTTTTTCCTTTTCTGTCTTGTTCTTTTTTTTTGGGGGGGGTGCTTGTGCATAGCGCAATCATGGGAAAGGAGAAAATTAATGTGGGGCTTAGCTGTCCTTATCTTATATGTGTGAAGCATGTCAGTGTGCAAACTGGACTATCCAGGAAGCAGACAGGATCCAGACAACCAAAAATAGAAACCGGATACATTCAATAAGTTCTACTGGGCACCGCACAAACCTGTTAAATGGCATTGTGCGACAGACAGTTAACACAGAGACCTTAAGAATAATTAGTAAATTAGGGAATGTCATGTAACTAGCCCTGAGGCAGCAGGTGCAAGTGTAGGGCTGGAGTACAGATGGTCCTGGGTTCTAGTACATGATGTGCAACCTTTTTTTTATTGTTCTAACAGTGCAATTTTTAGCAATGAACAGAAACATAGACAAGTGTTGTTTCAACTTTCTTGTGGCAACAGATGTAAGTGCAGGGTTGCCATACATATGGTTCTGGGTTCTAGTTCAAGACATTCCATACATTTTACAGTTGTTCGATGTATGACTGAGGGTGTATTGTCTACTATATTTTTGTAAGTATAATTCTGCTATCTGGACTTGCATGGGCTTCATATTTGCCTAAGACACATACACAGCTGGGTATATCCAATAACCTTGTCAGGTCACAGACATGCATGTGTAGCACCTCATACTGCCAGCTGTATTTATGAAGGCTTCCTGACTATGTCTGAGCAGCACATCTTCTGTGACAAAGATGGAAAATCAACACCGTGGAAGAAAATGTTTTGTGCCTTGTGCTTAAGTTTAAATCCCACAGTGTAAAGGTAAAAACAAATTTATTTATTTGTTTATTTATTCATTTAACATTTGTTTACTGAGGAAGTTCGGCTGGATACAGGTCCATTTTCAGTAGAGGCCCAGGGAGAAAAGCTCCAACAATATGAAAAACAAACATTATACCAGAAAAAATTATAGAGTACAGGTCAACAATGAAAGTACACATTGCAAATATAAATAAGCGAAAGAGATGACACTTTTGCAATTTTAACAAAATTTGTACATCAAAGACTATATGGTATTATACAAACTAGACTAGCATATATATTACAAAACACAGCATAATATTTTTGAGGAAGACTTGAAATTATCTGAGGTAAAAGATTAAGTATATTTATATAGTGACGGAAGAAGGCATAATAGGATATTACTGTAAAGTGTAGATCTAAAGAAAGTCAGAGGGTCTGTATAAAAAGTGGAGAATATAGAGTTAGTCAGGTGGGTAGCAAGAGCAAAGCCAGGAATTTTCTACATTAGTAAATAGAAGTTTTTTAAATTGTACTATGGTGCAGATGGAAGTGATGGAAGTAGGTAGTTTATTCCATATTTTAGGTTGTACTATGGTGCAGATGGAAGTGATGGAAGTGGGTAGGTTATTCCATATTTTAGGAATGATGTTAGAGAATAAGGATTCTCCAGCTGAGTTGTTAGCTTTGGTGGATTTAACTAGGAGTCTGTCACTGGAACGGAGTGTTCTAGTGGTGGTGTATGGTTGTATGAGAGCTTGAAGGGCTGGGGTTTTATCTGGTTCATGAAGTATTTTATGGTTGAAGGTTAGTTGCTTGTATTGGAGGAGCTGATGAAGTTCTAGCCAGTTTAGTTGTCTATGGGCTGTGCAATGGTGTGTTTTGTTGTGGGAGTTTGTATCAAATTTGCCTATTTTATTGTAACATGACTCTAGTTTAGTAAGATCTGATTTGCATAGTTTGGTTAATATAGGGGAGGCGTAGAGTAGGGGTGACAGGAGGTGTGTTCGGGCATTGGTAGCTTTTGTAGATCTGGTTAAAAATTTTTTGTTTCTGTAAAAGAAGCCTAATGTTTTATGAACTTTTTTGATAGTTTGGGCTACGTGAATATCAAATTTTAGATTGTTGTCAGTTTCGACCCCTAGGAGTTTGGTATGTGTTACAGGGGTGATAATAGTTTTGTTTTGGACTCTAGGGTGAAAACTGGGAGTGTTGTAGGTGTTTTTGAGGGGTAGAAGAGGAGGAATTTGGTTTTATATGGGTTTAGAATGAGTTGAGAATTGGTAAGCCAGGATTCTACTGATAGAAATGAGTTCTGGGTTATGGTCTGGAGGCCCTGTATGGTGGGGGCAGGGGGACTATTCTGGCTCCCAGTACAAGTCTGAGGTGTGGAATAGCTTAGCCCAGGCTGTATCCTGTGCCACTGGTATCCTGCATAATGGAGATCAATGAAAGCATCATTTTAATGACCTACACAGGAGAAAGGGAGATTCTGTCAACCAATGGTTGGAGGAATTTAGGACTGTGAACATCCCACAGCTATGTACATATCAACTAAAGAGAGTTGTATAATTGTAATAATGCATTGTATGTCACATATGATGGTACTAATTGTATCTCTTTTTTCTGTCATCTCAGTCCTTATCTCTCTTTTTTTATTTTCTTTATTTTTATTTTATTTTATTTTTAAAAATATTTTATTTTATGTTATTTTATTTTATTTTACGTTTTTATTTTTATTATGTGTTGTCAAAATGTGTCCATGTCATCCCTGTGTACCACATCACTAACTGCTCCACAGCACAGCAAGGTAGTTCAGCCCCATTGGATCTGCTTGCCCCACTCCACCAACTCCAGAACCGATGCCCAGCATGTCTGGGAGCCAACCTTGCAGCACTGCCTCTGCTGCCCCTGTGCTACCTGCACGTTCAGGTAGTCCTGCCCTAGAGGGTGGTCCAGTGGTACCCTCTGGAATCAGTGGCATAGATGGTGATTTCATCACCTGCAGTGAGTTGCCAGAGATAGTCTGTGGGGGTGGTGCATCACACCATTGGTGCACACCTATGCCAGATGGAAAGGCTGCTTTGCTTCATGTTTCATAGGAGGAGAAGGAGTCATCAAGCACTCCAGCCACCAGCAGAGTAAGGTGACAGTGATGACAGTCCAGTGGGTGAGGACTCAATTCTCACTGTCTCCAAGCTTGATGGTCATGGGCCTGGGTTGTACCCTCCCTCATCCTAATCATGGTGTTCCTCAGCCTTTTGTGTCCATCACCATCCATGTCTCTTGTCTTGTTTGTCTTGCCTGCCTACAATTGCTTCCTCATCTACCCAACTTACCTGATCCAGACATACCTACAGCCTTGCCTCAACATTCTTTACTTTATGAAATAAAAATAAATGGGCACCTGTCCCACAAAAAAAAAATTGCCCCATACATAGCTTTTCATTTCATACACATGTCTTCTTGACACACTTGATTCGGTCCATTGGCTATACAACATAACTGCATTGTGACCACTTCTCTTTGTGAAGGTGACAGTCCAAATCAGTTAATATTCTGCTCATATTTTCAGTTTACACTGTAGTAATCTATAGCTATGTTTCTTTCCTACCTTCCTCCTGCACATTCCTGTACTACTTTCTCTTTGTTATTCCCTCTGCTTGCTCCCCATTTCACCACTTTCCTTTCTACCCCATTTTAATATATTTAATCTGGTCAAAAATAAAATCACACACAATACACATAAGTAGCAGAAAAAAGCAATGGATCCCTTCACTTTTTGGGCTCCATGTTTACGTGGAGTTGCACATCACACAGCGATGGTGTGCAGTGGCAAAATGCTATGGTTACCTCCATGCAATGCTGCTTAAACCTGCTGCACTATGCTAACACACAGAAACACATGTACTATAAAGAATTCATATAATTACATAGGTTCACAGATTAGTACTAAGCTAGCTGCCCTTGTGAGCCATTTTAAGCTTAGACAATTATCCCTTGGGAGACTCAAACCCTGCACCTTGTGTTTGTAAGGCAAACACTATAAGCATTAGGCCACCCTCCCAACCATTATCAATGTTTATTTAAAAGTATTTGAAATAAATAGATACAGCTAGATTTGAGACCATTATCATCTGGGCAAAAAAGAAATGTGTCAAAGCATTTACAAGTGCTGCCACAGAGTCAGTTAAACAGCACGTGTGTTTTATACACTCATTACTAACTCTCAGACTTTAACAACACAGCTTGCATTTGCTCACTGCTTAGCTACGCGCAAACATGAATAGTGTTGGAAATCTATATCTCACTTGCATACTTTGCCAACCACTGCACAAACCCTCTGCTCACTGTGCTATGGAAAAGTAAAAATTATTATGTATTATTGCTGTATACTGTTGATTTCCTGTCTATGACATGAAATTACATATGGAAACATAACAAACTGAAGATCCTGTCTAACAATATGTCACATATTTACAATACAGCCATATGTTGGCTCCCCCTAAGCACTGCAACCCTGGTGTCCCAGTACTTTTTTATACACATATATATCATCAAAACTACAGAAATTAATTACCAGTGTTGTGTGAGATGCAATGCACATCAATCTGGTAACATGCAGAACTAGAACTATTGACTGATAAGCCTAAAAATCCTTATCTGCTAGGGAAGGAATCAGCATGGACCTTATCCACAGGGACATAAGCGACCTTCACCACACTTGACTCAACCCATGTTGGTTCTGTCAAGGATAGTTCTTACTTATTAAACTTAGTGGACTTGTTGTTTGATACTGACCCCAAAGACATGGATGAGGGATAACAGAACATATCTGTGATGAGTAATCCAAGGCCTTTGACACTATCCCTTATTCATGTATTATAGAGAAAAATCACCCAACTAGGAATTAACCCATAAATTACTAGATGGATAGACAACTGTCTCAGCAACAGAACACACTGTCAGTGTTGGGGCTGCACCTCTACCACTAGACCACTTACTAGTGTAACACCACAAGCACAAGAATCTGTACTGGGCCCTCAACTGTTTGGAAACTATTTATCTGAAAGCCAGGCAAATGTAGATGGCCTGTAGTTTATCAAGCTTGCAGATGACTGTTAACTGGATGCAGTCATATAGAGTCTTCCAATCATGGTAACATATTACAAAAGAGGCTGATACAGACAAATGATTGCTGTCAAACTCATGGACTGAGCCTTAAAGCAAACAATGTCTCATTTTCCCCTTTGCCAAAGAAGTACCCCTGATACTTATGATATACATAGCACCCCTCTAAGCTCAAACACAGTGTTGTGAGACTTGGGAACACATGTTGATAGCAATCTATCCTTCAATCATTATGTGTCCATAGTGGTGGGACACACATTCTACACTGCACACCTCATAAATAAGACCATCACATAGAAGACCAGGAAGGTTATAGCTCTGCTGTGCTCTACCCTTATCAGACCACTAATTGAGTATAATGCTCCCTTCTGGCTGTAACTCAACAGGCACCTGCAGCAACTGGAGAAAATACAGAAGCTTGTGACTGGGAGAATCCAGGGCCTCCAAAACATGACATCCATGGAAAGACTGAAAAACCTGTCACTGTACTTAGTGTCATCCAGACTGCTGAGAGCTGACCTATGCCTGGCCTGCAGAGCAGTCTCAGACCCTGCCCTACTGAAAATGCTAAACATCTGCAAATCAAATGGGAAGAGAATAACTTGTTCCAGAGATCTCAACCTAACCTATAACATAAAAAGAACATGCTGGGGCAACAAATATATCTCC
Organism: Protopterus annectens; assembly: GCF_019279795.1. NCBI lineage: Eukaryota > Metazoa > Chordata > Ceratodontiformes > Protopteridae > Protopterus > Protopterus annectens. The sequence goes on along the minus strand of NC_056744.1, from coordinate 1,780,018,899 downwards.
CAGTGATTGATGCTCCTCTGTAATAGACTCCCACTTCATGTGAAGCAGTGCTCCTCAGTGAACCTATTCAAGTGCAACCTTGACAACTGGATGTGTGATTGTAAATTCACCCCTGAGGTGGCACCTATGTCCCTCATGGACAGGGACAGTCAGTGTTGCTCACAAAATAGCTCTGCTAACAACAACTATCTAACTATGTTCAATTAGGGTACTTGTGTTTTTACACAGCTAGGCTTGTACACACCATATGGCCATTAGGCTAGTAACCTCCTATGAACCTATGAAGCTATGAACCTATGCTGGCCTCCCAACTTCTTCCCTTCAACATGGCCTTCTAATGTCATCCACTATAAGTTTACTTGCAGATTTGTATAAGTCAGAATTGTGCTGTGGTGCTTGCATAGTTTTGTACTCTGTTTAGTTAGGTAGGGATCTGCTCTCACTGCAGTCAAGTGTGTGTGTGTGTGTGTGTGTGTGTGTGTGTGTGTGTGTGTGTGTGTGTGTGTGTGTGTGTGTGTGTGTTTGTGTGTGTGTGTTTGTGTGTATGTGTGTGTGACTAAACAGTAGAGCAGAATTGTGTATCTGACAGTTACAACTCCAATGCTATGGATCGGCAGTATTTTGATACTTGCACATGCCTACACATCCATTCCAAGTAGGCCTTTCAACATCTTCTCCCCAACATAGCCTGCTGATGTTATACACTATAAGTTTACTTACAGTCTTGTATAAGTCAGACTGGTGCTGTGGCACTTGCATAAAGTATTGAATTCTGTAGTCTGTGTACTTAGGTAGGGGGTTCTGTTCTCACTGCAGTCAAGTGTGTGTGTGTGTGTGTGTGTGTGTGTGTGTGTGTGTGTGTGTGTGTGTGTGTGTGTGTGTGTGTGTGTGTCTAGACAAAAGAGCAGAATTGTGTGCCCTACAGTTATGGCTCCAATGCCTTGGATTGACAGTATTTTGATACTGCCACATGCCTACACATCCATTTCATGCAGGCTTCCCAACATTTCTCCAGTATGGCTGGCTGATGTCATCCACGATAAGTTGACTTGCAGTCCTGCAAAGGTCAGACTTGTGCTATGGCACTTGCATGAAGTACTGAGTTTTGTAGTCTGGGTACTTAGGTAGGAGTTTTATTCAAACTGCAGTCAACTGTGTGTGTGTGTGTGTGTGTGTGTGTGTGTGTGTGTGTGTGTGTGTGTGTGTGTGTGTGTGTGTGTGTGTGTGCTGTTGCTTGACCTTACAGACAGCCTTTTACACCAGCATTTGGAACACGATTATTAGGATATTCTCTTCAACAGACACTGCTGAGGTCATCAACTATATCAGATTTGTGAATATGCAGTACTCCCACCAGGGCAGGGTCAGAGACTGGCCTGGGAGCCAAGTAGAAATCACCTCATTTTCTACAAGACAGATTATAGTGACATGGCTTTTAAGCTATCCACATACATCATGGTATGGTTTCTAGGCATGTGTTTTCTTAATGAGAAAGGCCTGTGGTCTCTCCAGCTGCTGTATGTGTCTGGTGAGGGACATGCAAAAGAGAGCATTATACTCTATTAGTGTTCTAATGAGGTTTGAGTACAGTGTTGTCATACAATCCTAAGATCTGAATATGATGGTGTGACTTATGATGTGCACAAAATAGGCTTTCAACACCAGTGTGGATATTTGGTGGTCAAAGTTCAGATTGCTATCTACATGTATTCCCAGTGCTTGCATCACTGGGTTTTAGTATAACAGGACTGCTGTCAATGTTGTGGTTAACACGGAATTCCACTTTTCAGACAGATAACATAAAAAAGACACATTTCTTCATATATTTGGAGATTGTGTGCCTTTATCACCAATAATATATCTGGGTCACCGCCTCCTATACTATGTCATCATCACTGGTGGGCTTAATGATCCCACTCAATATGCAAGAATCAGCAAACTTGATAAGCCAAATGCCATATACTTTAGCCTGAACTGTCAAGAAATAGATTCCAAACAGTAAAGGACCAAGCACAGATTATTGGGGTATGCCATTGGTGACAGCTCTACTGGAAGAGGTTGATTCACCAACTTTCACAGCATGTGTTCTTTCTTTGAGTCAGTTGGTTAGTCATCTAGTGACATAAGGGTTAATCTCTAGCTGGGGGGTTTCTCAATGATACCTGCATGGGGGATTGTGCCAAAACCCTAGGCCAGATCACAATAGACAGTATGCACTGTCTTACTTTCATCCAGGCCTTCACACATAATTAATGGGCTGTGACGACATCACAGATCACCTATCACATGACACATCACATACACCTTCCTGATATGGTTGAATACACACTTCAACATACCTCCAAACAGCCTATGTTCCTGTAGAAGGGTGTATATTAACATGAATTCATCTGAGTTGGGGGGGGGTGACAGCACTCAATGCATGCATGTATAGACACATCCTGGCTCTCCTTATCTCTGGGGTAGACCAACCTGTCATCATTGACCTTTTCTAAATGGACACTAACAATATCCCGGCTGTGTGCAACAGACCTGTGTTTGTTGTTAATGCTTCATCTGTTAGATGTCCTCAAACAGGGCATCAAGGGCATGCATGATGACAAGACTACCATCCTTTTAAACTTGACAAGTCAAAGGCATTTAACACAAATCCACACTGAGGTCTGACTCAACACTGTCAGATGTGTCCATGAACACCTAGTGGGTAGACACTATATCACATACATGGCATCTAAATATGTTGAAATGTGTGAAGTGACCTATATCTCAGGTTGAGTTATAAGGTCTGTACATCAGGCCTGTCTGCTAGATCCTTTCTTGTCCATTATTTACATGACAGACATCACAGATGACACATACATCCTGTGCCCAACCAGCTGTCTTGAAGGACTACAGATTGTGGGCAATCATTTACACTAACTGTGACATTAGTATAATAAAGAAAGTATCAACCCACACCAAAGATTGCTGCCACAGAAATGAAAACACCTCTAATGACACAAAAACATGGGGGGGATTTGTTACGTCAGGAAAGCAAACAGACAACCCAAGTATAATGTGGACATCACACCCTATAATCAGATGAATAGGTATGTGACTCATGTCCTGGGGTAGATGATAAGTGGGACATCCACCGGCATGTGGTTACAGTGCTGACTACTTCCTTGTATGTAACACAACTAACTGCAGAGGGAATACCCTCTAGAATTAATAATGGATATACAAAGGGAGGTATGTGACAATAGACAAGGGAAATTTAAACCTGTTTTAGGGGCTGGACTAATACAAACTAATGTACCCACAGGTCCAGAGCAAGGTGAAACAGGTTTTACATATAATAATATGTTCATTACCAATTTCAGTGCCAATGCCTACACTATAAGAAATATAGTTGAAAGTGAATGGGCTAAATTTAATGAATATACGGATTTACCAAATTTAAAAGGGAAGACCATTAAAACAGTTTTTCGAAAGGGGGTCAATATAAAGAACTTATTAGAAGGTAACAATTCCCCTTCCATATTTTCCAATAAATCTAAGGGAACATATAAATGTGGGGCATGCCCACAATGTAAATATATTCTTCAACAACAGAAAGTATTCATAACAGTTAGGAAGAAATGGATAGAGGCTTACAATTATTCCAACTGCAATTCTCAGGGACTAGTGTATGTAGCTTTATGTAAAGAGTGTGAAGGATTTTATATAGGCAAGACTGAGAGAACCCTCAAACGTAGGATATATGAGAATATGAATGATATCCAGAAGGGCAGTCCTAGAAATGCCTTATTTAAACACACTCTTTCATGCCCCCAAGCAAAATACCATTTCTTTGTGGTAGAAATGGTGTCTAGGGAATTGAGGGGAGGCCCCTGGGAAACTAGGTTGGAATTAAGAGAGACATACTGGCAAGTGGTATTTGAAACTAACAAATACCCGGGTATGAATTAATATATTTCTATTGTTCCCTTGCTTAAGCTTAGAACAGCGAAATTGTGAAATAGGCATCAAGCAAAATATGTACTTCATATATATTTTGTATAATTTTCAGTTTTGTATTTTAAGGGCAGTTTATATGATAATGTAGTTTATTTATTCGTTCAGCTTATATTTAAACATGAAATTAATTGGTATTTATTAGTTATATATTTTGTATTTGGTTTTAAAATGTTTCCATTATGAAAGGGATGATTTTAACATTGTATTTAACTGTATGACAGCATGTTTCTTTAAATATTAGTTGATTTGTTGATTCAATTGATTAATTGAAAGGTTACAAAAAGGAAAGTGTATGCTCAGAAGATTTTCTCATCTGACGAAGTTTGAGTGCTACTCTTATGAAAACGTGTGGTGATATTTAGCAACATTAATTTATTAATAGTGAAAATGTGTTGTGGCAGTTTTCTACATTAAAATTTGGTTTTAACTGGAAGCTTCGTTCCCAGTTTATTATTCACAGGAAACATGTCGTGGCAGTTTCTTGGTTTACATTTAGAACTCAGCTGTGGTTTGCTGCACTTGGTGACTGGTTTGTGTTGTTTTTTTGTTGCCTTTATACCAGCCATACTCCTTTTTTGTTGTTAGTCTGATTCATGGAGGACTGTGCAGGCAGTACCACACCCACCGGATGGAACAAGGGCCATAAGGGGTCCAAGGTGGGGGAATTCCGCAAGATTGCGGGACGACTTACTCAACTTATAGACTTACTAACACCATTAAGTCAACGATTGTCAGTTTTGTTCACCAAGGCTTCTAACCCTTCTGGAAATGGCATTGACAACTTACCTACCAGCAGACTATTACCCCCGGGACAGGACAATCATCGTACGGCTCCAGGTATACCAGCTGATAGTTCCGGAAGTGGTAACACAAACTTTCAGGTTACACCAAATATTTTGCATGTAAGGGATGGCAGTTTAGGCGGAATACCATCTACATCTTTAGTACAAGAAAGGAACACACCAGGGGATTTTCATGACTGGCTTAACCAACAAGTACCCTTTCAGCTTCCCGAGGGTACTCATATGAGGTCTGAAACCAACGACACTTACAGGGAAACACTGGACAAATTACAGACTGCCTTGTTAAGGTATAAGGCTTTACATTTAGATAATGTGTATTTGCATCAGTGCCTAAGCAAACACATCGTACCCAAGGGATTGAGGATTTTTAAATATCCCAATAATGTTGTGGAAGGCAGTGAATTCCACAAAGAGTTGCTGAATATTTTTAATGTTTGTGGCTTAGAAATTGTTCAAGCTATAATTAGAAACAATGAAAGGGAAATAAGCAAACTTAAAAAATCTATTGATTTGTATAATGAGCGTGTCACGTCGGACTTAATGTTTAGTATTGAAATTGAAAAAATAGATACTACGACATTAGGGTTCAAATTGATAAGAAATGTGATGATATAATCAAAAGAAAATATAAAAAGCTTGAACGTGATATTAGAGATTATAATGATGGAATACAATATCCAGCACCCCCACATACCCATTATAGTAAATTTAATCATGGAAGGGATACACATCTGAATGCCCCGTCCTCCAATAGGGAGTTTATGAGGATACAAGGGAACAAGTAGGTGGTCCAGATTTCAATGACAATAACCCTGAGCCCCTTCCTCATAGGTCTGAAAGAATTCATAACAAGAATTTAAATGGGAATAACAACCATTTTTTCAGGGGACAATACCAACAGAGGGGAGGGGGATACAACAGGGCCTGGCAATAGTCTCAGAATTCTATATTAGTAAAGAGCAAAGGGATGGATATGAAATAGTTACTCAAGCTGGATTTCATATTTATAATTACAGCCACTTGGAGGTGACACAAGAATTTTTTAGCCTTTTTACTAAAGGCTTCAAATTTGTAACTAGTCAGAGTAGTAATCTAGCTCGGACTATTTTGGATGTCAAAATGTTCATTAGAAAATTAAATTTGGAAAATATGTTTGGACATAATTCGATGGTAATATCCAACAAGGGACTTAGAAAACACAGTACTTTCAATCCCCCTATACACCCTCAATTGAAAAACTTAGAAAGCAGCATTGAGATAAGAATTAGAAATAAACTCAAGGTTCATATGGGGTCCAATTTGGAAGAGAATGAATGGATACTTCTCCAAACTCTGAGAATGCAGCCCAACATCCGGGTTATGGAGCCAGATAAAGGAGGGGGTATTATATTGATGGATAAAATCATTTATGATTGTAAAATGTATTCTATTCTGCAGGATAGTTCCAGATATAGTCAGGTGTCAGTCAATGAAATTAATATTTTTTATTAAGAAAATCGACCTGGCCCTTAATGATTTGTTTGACCAGGGAGTTATAGATCATGACACATATTCATATCTGGAAACTTCAACACCTAGGGTGCCCTTGATATTTTGGGTCCCTAAGGTTCATAAAGATGTATCAAATCCCCCCCTTAGACCAATAGTGGCATCCCAAGGGTCCAAGATTTCCCTTTTATCCAAGTTTTTAGACTGGAAAATGAAAAACCTTTGGGGCAAAGACACCCATTTATTAAAAAGACTCATAGGAGTTTTTAAGACATATTACACCTGATTTGAAGGTAGCTAATTGCAAATTTGTTACAATCGATGTTGTTGATCTATTTTTTGTCATACCCCATGAGGTAGGATTGACTTGGATAGAGAAGGCCTTGAGGGGTACTTCTAAGACTAGTGAAAATTATATTTTTATTATTTTAGAATTTGCCGAATTGGTATTGAAAAATAATTTTTTGTATTTTCAAGGGGAATTTTATAAACAGGAATTTGGGGTGGCTATGGGAGCCCATTGTGCTCCCACTTATGCTGACATGGTTCTGTCTGTATGGGAAAAGAAATTTATCCATAATAGTAAATATGTTGAGTTTTGGAATTTTTACACCCGATTCCTAGATGACATATGTATTTTCTGGACTGGTACAGATGAAATCCTCCAGGAATTTATTAAGTATATCAATCAGAGTACTACTTTTTTAAGATTCACTTATCAAGTGACCATGGATTTTGTTAATTATTTAGATGTTTCCCTACATGTGACAGAGAATGGGTTCAGATCCAGTATATATAGGAAACCCACCTTCTCAAATACTTACTTTAGATTTAGTAGTTCACACCCATTATATCAAAAAAGAGCATAGTTAAGGGACAATATGTTCGGGCTTGTTGCATGATTTCTTGGGAAGTAGATTTTTTGGAAGAGTGTGACAAACTCAGGGAAATGTTCCTGCAGAGGGAATACCCTTTAGAATTAATAATGGATATACAAAGGGAGGTATGTGACAATAGACAAGGGAAATTTAAACCTGTTTTAGGGACTGGACTAATAAAAACTAATGTACCCACAGGTCCAGAGCAAGGTGAAGCAGGTTTTACATATAATAATATGTTTATTACCAATTTCAGTGCCAATGCCTACACTATAAGAAATATAGTTGAAAGTGAATGGGCTAAATTTAGTGAATATACGGATTTACCAAATTTAAAAGGGAAGACCATTAAAACAGTTTTTCGAAAGGGGTCAATATAAAGAACTTATTAGAAGGTAACAACTCCCCTTCCATATTTTCCAATAAATCTAAGGGAACATATAAATGTGGGGCATGCCCACAATGTAAATATATTCTTCAACAACAGAAAGTATTCATAACAGTTGGGAAGAAATGGATAGAGGCTTACAATTATTCCAACTGCAATTCTCAAAGACTAGTGTATGTAGCTCTATGTAACGAGTGTGTAGGATTTTATATAGGCAAGACTGAGAGAACCCTCAAAAGTAGGATATATGAACATATGAATGATATCCAAAAGGGCAATCCTAGAAATGCCCTATTTAAACACACTCTTTCATGCCCCCAAGCAAAATACCATTTCTTTGTGGTAGAAATGGTGTCTAGGGAATTGACGGGAGGCCCCTGGGAAACTAGGTTGGAATTTAGAGAGACATACTGGCAAGTGGTATTTGAAGCTAGCAAATATCCGGGTATGAATGAATATATTTCTATTGTTTCCTTGCTTAAGCTTAGAACAGCGAAATTGTGAAACAGGCATCAAGCAAAATATATACTTCGTATATATTTTGTATAATTTTCAGTTTTGTATTTTAAGGGCAGTTTATATGATAATATAGTTTTATTTATACATTCAGCTTATATTTAAACATGAAATGAATTGGTATTTACTAGTTATATATTTTGTATTTTGTATTTGGTTTTAAAATTTTTCCGTTATGAAAGGGACAATTTTAACATTGTATTTAACTGTATGACAGCATGTTTCTTTAAATATTAATTGATTTGTTGATTCAATTGACTAATTGAAAGGTTACAAAAAGGGAAGTATATGCTCAGAAGATTTTCTCATCTGACAAAGTTTGAGTGCTACTCTTACGAAAACGTGTGGTGATATTTAGCAACGTTAATGTATTAATAGTGAAAATGTGTTGTGACAGTTTTCTACATTAAAATTTGGTTTTAACTGGAAGCTTCGTTCCCAGTTTATTATTCACAGGAAACGTGTCGTGGCAGTTTCTTGGTTTACATTTAGAACTCAACTGTGGTTCGCTGCACTTGGTGACTGGTTTGTGTTGTTTTTTGTTGCCTTTATACCAGCCGTACTCCTTTTTTGTTGTTTGTACAGCTACTGAGTATGTTACACCAGATGCATGTGTGTTACCTGCTCTGTATGTAACACAACTACTAAGTATGTTACACCAAGTGCATGTCTGCTACCTGTTCTGTATGTAACATAACTATTGAGTATGTTACACCAGATGCACATGCGCTACCTGTTCTGTGTGTAACACAACTATTGTGTATGTTACACCAGATACATATGTGCTACCTGTTCTATATGTAAAACAACTACTGAGTATGTTACACCAGATTACACTAGATGCATGGGTGCTAACTATTCTGTATGTAACACAACTCCTGAGTATGTTACACCAGATACATGTGTGCGACCTATTCTGTATGTAACACAACTACTAAGTATGTTGAACAAGATGCACATGTGCTACCTGTTCTGTATGTAACACAACTTCTGAGTATGTTACACAAGATGCATGTGCACTCTCTGTTCTATATGTAATGCAACTCCTGAGTATGTTACACCAGATGCATGTGTGCTAATTGTTCTGTATGTAAAACAACTCCTGAGTATGTTACACAAGATGCATGCATGCTACCTGTTCTGCATGGAATACAGCTCCTGAGTATGTTACACAAGATGAACCTGTGGTACCCATTTTGTATGTAACACAACTCCTGAGTATGCTACACCATGCATCTGAGTATGCATGTGCGCTACCTGTTCTGTATGTAAAACAACTCTTGAGTATGTTAAACCAGATGCATCTGTGCTACCTGTTCTGTATGTAACACAACTACTGAGTATGTTATACCAGATGCACGTGTGCTACCTGTTCTGTATGTAACACAACTACTGAGAATGTTACACCAGATGCACGTGCGTTGCCTGCTCTGTATGCAACACAACTACTGAGTGTGTTACACCAAGTGCATGTGTGCTACTTGTTCTGTATGTAACACAACTACTGAGTATGTTACACCAGATGCATGTGTGCTACCTGTTCTGTATGTAACACAACTACTGAGTATGTTATACCAGATGCATGTGCATTACCTGCTCTCTATGTAACACAACTGCTGAGTATGTTCCACCAAGTGCATGTGTGCTACCTGTTCAGTATGTAACACAACTACTGGGTATGTTACACCAGATGCACGTGTGCTACCTGTTCCATATGTAAAACAACTGCTGAGTATGTTACACCAGATTACACCAGATACATGTGTGCTAACTATTCTGTATGTAACACAACTCCTGAGTATGTTACACCAGATACATGTGTGCTACCTGTTCTGTATGTAACACAACTACTAAGTATGTTGCACAAGATGCACATGTGCTACCTGTTCTGTATGTAACACAACTTCTGAGTATATTACACAAGATGCCTGTGCACTACCTGTTCTGTATGTAACACAACTTCTGAGTATGTTATACCAGATGCATGTGTGCTAATTGTTCTGTATGTAAAACAACTCCTGTGTATGTTACACAAGATGCATGTGTGCTACCAGTTCTGTATGTAACACAACTCCTGAGTATGTTACACCAGATACATGTGTACTACCTGTTCTGTATGTAACACAACTACTAAGTATGTTTCACAAGATGCACATGTGCTACCTGTTCTGTATGTAACACAACTTCTGAGTATATTACACAAGATGCATGTGCACTACCTGTTCTATATGTAACACAACTTCTGAGTATGTTACACCAGATGCATGTGTGATAATTGTTCTGTATGTAAAACAACTCCTGAGTATGTTACACAAGATGCATGTGTGCTACCAGTTCTGTATGTAACACAACTCCTGAGTATGTTACACCAGGTACCTGTGTGCTACCCATTCTGTATGTAATACAACTCCTGAGTATGTTATACCAAATGCATGTGTGCTACCTGTTCTGTATGTAACACAACTACTGAGTATGTTACACCAGATGCATGTATGCTACCAGTTCTGTATGTAAAAGAACTACTGAGTATGTTACACTAGGTGCATGTGTACTACCTGCTCTGTATGTAACACAACTAAGTATGTTACACCATATGCATGTGTGCTGCCTGTTCTGTATGTAAAACAACTACTGAGTATGTTACACCAGGTGCGTGTGTGCTACCTGTTCTGTATGTAACACAACTACAGAGTATGTTACACCAAATGCACTTGTGCTACCTGTTCTGTATGTAAAAGAACTACTGAGTATGTTATACTAGGTGCACATGTGCTACCTGTTCTGTATGCAACACTACTGAGTATGTTATACCAGATGCATGTGTACTACCTGCTCTGTATGTAACACAACTAAGTATGTTATACCATATGCATATGTGCTGCCTGTTCTGTATGTAAAACAACTACTAAGTATGTTACACCAGGTGCATGTGTGCTACCTGTTCTATATGTAACACAACTACTGAGTATGTTACACCAAATGCACTTGTGCTACATGTTCTGTATGTAACCCAACTACTGCATATGTTACACTGGTTGTACATGTGCTATGTGTTCTGTATATAACACAACTACTGAATACATTGCACTGGATGTACATGTGCTGCACATGTGCTACTGTTCTGTATGCAACACAACTACTGAGTATGTTACACTGGATGCACATGTGCTACCTGTTCTGTATGTAACACAACTCCTGAGTATGTTACACCAGGTGCATGTGTGCTACCTGTTCTGTATGTAAAACAACTACTGAGTATGGTACACCAGATACACATTTGCTACCTGTTCTGTATTTAAACAACTACTGAGTATGGTACACCAGGTGCACGTGTGCTACCTGTTCTGTATGTAACACAACTACTGAGTATGTGACACCAGGTACATGTGTGCTACCTATCTGTATTTAACACAACTATTTAGTATGTTACACTATGTGCATGTGTGCTACCTGTTCTTTATGTAACACAGCTACTGAGTATGTTACACCAGATGCATGTGTGCTACCTGTTCTGTATGTAAAAAACTACTGAGTGTGGTACATCAGATGCACGTGTGCTACCTGTTCTGTGTGTAACACAACTAGTGAGTATGTTACACCTAATACACATGTGCTACCTGTTCTGTATGCAACACAACTACTGTGTATGTTACACTGGATGCACGTGTGCTACCTCTTCTGTATGTAACTCAACTCCTGAGTATGTTATACCAGGTGCATGTGTGCTACCTGTTCTGTATGTAAAACAACTACTGAGTATGTTAAACCATGTACGTATGTGCTAACTGTTCTGTATGTAATACAACTCCTGAATATGTTACACCAAATGCACGTGTGCTACCTGTTCTGTATGTAAAAAATTACTGAGTATATTGCACCAGGTGCACATGTGCTACCTGTTCTGTATGTAACACAACTGCAGAGTATGTAACACCAGATATATGTGTGCTACCTGTTCCACTGATGCATACAGTACATGCATAGCTGTTTGACAACATTACTGGTATAGTAACATTTGTGAGAGTGTGGATTGTGCCATATACATCTGCCATGCACAACAGTCTACTAGCCTGTATTGATCATAATGTCACATACAGGTATAGCAGTGTCCCTCCTAACACCTCCAGCAGATGTTACAGTGCCTGGACAGTGTGATTGATTACCCTCATAGAGTGTGGGCATGTCATAACAGTTGTACAAATGTGTTTGTGCAGAATCATCTCTGATCACTCTATGTTATATATGTTATGTCAGAGACATGGGATTACTTGTGGTATTATTCTGATATTGCTCATGATTGTGCTTGCTTCTTTTAATGTTGTTCATGAGCCTTTACCCGTGTCCTAATTACTGGAGATCTCTGCTGAGATTACACTCATATTCAGTCAATATGCACCCTACCCCAGTTGTATATCACATCCCTGATAGATGTTTTCTGCATTGTTCATGTAAGGATGCTTATCTCACACAGACATCTTCCCCATCGCTATGTCACCTTGTGTAACTGTCACATAATACACATTTTCACTGTGCAGTCCGTACTGTATCATATTGATATGTGATTGGTGTTGCTACTACAGCTGTCTTCCACTGACATGTCCTTATCTGCTGTACATTAGGTTATTTCATCTGTCCACTTTTCTGGTGTTCATTCCTACAATTCATCTGTGTGTCCCTATTCAATACGTAATACTTCCCCTGAGTGTTTATTTTACATGGCAGTCCATGTACCCTTACAGATCATGTATACAACTTCGGTACAGAATGCCAGGAATGGAATTTCACAATACTCTGCACTGTATACACTGCCCTGAGCTGTCTTTGGACCATATACATAACTATCATACCTCTCAATTGTCCAGATTTTCACAGATCTGCCATAGGGGATGATCTCCGGATTAATGTCAAGCAGTAATTACATATATTTGAGTTTCAGACTTCAAAAATGTATCTTCACACAAACCCCTTGTTATTCTTGCACATTCTGAGTTTAAAAGAGCAATTGTATAAAATCTGTCCCTATTTCTGGGTCATTGTCTCCCCATTATGTTGTCTTTGTCCAGATTTCTTGCACTAAATGATTGAGAGCTATGAAAGCTATTATCTGTTAAGCCCTGGTGATCATTGTGGCATTCCGTGCAAAGCCACGAGCCTTCTGTGCTCTGACTTAAACAGGATTGCTATGTGTGTTGGCTTGCATTGTTTCCTGGCTAGCAACAATGTTGCCAGCTACTGAACTGCACATATTTACCATTAAACATGGTGCGCAGCATGAATATGCAATGAGCGCAGCTGCTCTCTGCATATCACTGCACACACATGTAAACTCTGTGTAAGCTTTTCGCAAAGCTGCTTAAATCGAGTTTACTTAATCCCAGGGAATGTCTAATTTGGTATAATTGTTTAAACCATAGTTTCTTTTATTGCTTTTTTTTGTTGTTGTATTATTTTTGAAGCTTGCAAAACTGTTGTTCTTAAAATATTTTTGTAATAATTTGGAGTTTTTCTCTCTGGACCTCTGCTGAAAATGGGTACCTATCCAGTCGGACTTTCCCTGTAATTAAATGTCAATAAATGGATAAATTAATAAATGAATAAATAATGTTTTTTTTAACTTTCTTCAATATTTAAACTTATTTTAATTCCATGATTTTTCTTACAGCTGAAAGTAACGTGAAGAAAAAAAAAATCAAAGGTCTAAAAAACTGAGTTTTTAAAACAGCATATAATTTGCAGTTAGCAGTTTTACGGTGGTCATAAAGCAATTTACGCTGATCTTTCTAGACAATGGAGACATTGTTTGCATATGTTTTCTTGGAAAACAGAGTACTTATTGTTGCTATTTTTGACAATCATTTTGTCTTCTATGTGTTAGTTTACTAAGCTATGTATAGCTAAATTAAAAACAAATTGTATTTTTATAAATTATACAGAAAAACAAATGCTCTTTACATAAGGGAATGTGGCAATAACAAATCTGTGTCTTTCTTATTTTATCTGGGGAATCAAGGCAGCAAAACAAATTATCCCACTTTTGGATAGAGAATTATTATTTTTTTTAATTGGAAATCATTATTATGTGATATTATAAAGCCATAGGGTATATGATGCAATGTAAAAAAAATATATATATATATACATGTATATGATTGTGATAATTTTTACTGTAGTGCCAGGTCATGGATAAGTTAAGTTGTGGCAATGAATATTCACTCTTAGACAACTATTTTGCCAAGAAAAATCTCATGCAATTCAACAAATATTGCTAAGATTACATTTCAGGTAAGTATTAATCTGGTCTTCAAGAAATTAAGTTTTTTTATTTTTTTTCTCACAGTCCAGAAAATATAATAACTGCTAAAAATAAATCATATATATAATTAATAGAGGGGAATAATCCTATTTAAAAATGTTGGGATATATTCCTCAGCCCTTAAACATTGTGATTCATTAAATAATTCTTCATTTATAATAAACATATAAATCGACAGGTCCTGACCTGGGCTTGAATTAATTGCTTCTTTTCTTTTTCTCTCTCTCTTTTTTTTTGTCAGACAGCGCTTAAGAAGACAGATCATAGGGAATAGCATACCTTAGCTTGAGAATGCTGTTTCTGCTGTTAGCATCATTGTGGGTTCTTCTGACAACTGCCTACTACAAACAAAAGACAGGATGTAGGCTGCTAAGTTCCAAAGACAACTCTTACTACAGTGGTGGAGACATAATATTAGGTGGTTTGTTTCCTGTCCACCTAGAAACTTATCAGTCTGAAAATATTTTCAGAGCACGTCCAGATTCAATCAGTTGTAAAACGTGAGTTAAGTTTTAACATTAATACCATGTTTGATGTTGCAATAATTACTGAAATTAAAATAATACTGTGTTTGCTTCATTTAACTGTACGCTAATGTAAAATGCAAGAATTTCACATCTGAACAATCCTGTTCATTGGAACACAATGTTTCAGTATGTCAATGTCATATCTAGACTATTTCTCATGTTTCAATGCACAAAAGAAATTGAGTATGTCATAAAGTTTGCGTATGGCATTTTATTAAATTAATATAGAATTTGGAGGAATGACATGATAAAATGTAAACAAATTACAGTATTGTAAGTTTCATTACTATACATCATTAGCACTGAAAACCTTTATAAATTGTCATGTATTTTGGGAGCAGTGCGTCACTAACACTTTATATTCTTGCATTTTATTTTATAACAAGTAATTTGGCCATGTCATTTAGACATTTTCAAACAGCAGTGAAAATGTTAAAGCTATCTGGGCTTATTGCTCTGAGAGTTTATGAAGAATTATCAGTCAAGTCCTGTACACTGTCCTACTGGCAGCATTAAATGTTGTTAAGATGAATTTGATGTGTTTTGATTAGCAGATATAATTTGCTGACTTGTGAATCCCATTCAGATTAAGAGATTTAAAACCATGCCACAGTCTAGACCAGTGATGTTGAACCTGTCCATGTCAGTGGGTTTCATGGACACCTTCATATCATGGTAATCAATCTACTCCTACCCTAAACCTACCCACCACACAAAATTACATTAAACTTAACAATAATTAGGGGACTGGCTTTTATATAAAAAATAGGTAGATAAATAGATATTTTTTTCTTTTTTTAACAGAAATAATCTGAAAACAGCTTATTCTGACTGAAAGAAACAGTCTAGTGGTATAAAACTGAGCACCGATTCATTAAGAAATACAAGATGAAATGGAGCGGGAAATGTTTAGTTACATCTATAGCAACATTTGGGTTTAGCAAATGGCTTAACCAAGAGTTTGCAGTGTGAACAGAAAATCTGAGCATTTGAAAATTATTAAATAATAATGTAATTTTGTACCACAGTCAAAGTATCAAAGTACTTTAATACTGCATTTGCTCCATGAGAACAGAATATAGACAGAGAGAGAGAGAGAGAGAGAGAGAAAGAACACAAACCATGCTAAATGAGTTATCATTGCGGATCTTAAAAGCCATTTTGCAAAACTGGTTTTATGGCAAAAATAACACACTGCAGCAGACAATACTGTACAATACTGGATGCATGTCCTTTTTACACTTTTTTTTCTACATGATGTACTTTATACATTCTTAAATACAGAAAACTACATTTCCAGTCACTAATTGTAAAAGAACAACTTTTTCATTGTGACACACATGTAGATTGCAAACACACCTTCTTCTTCTTCTTTCTGCTTTTCCTGGTTAGGGGTCACCACAGCAGATCACCTGCCCACTCATGATTGGCAGTGAAGTTTTATAGTGTCGAGTTGCCAGCCCAGCCCAACCTTCCACAGAAGGCACACACATGCACGCACTCACACCTAGGGCCAATTTAGAGTGTCCAATCCACCTACAGCATGTCTTTGGGATTATCCAAACACCTATTTATTCAGACAAGTTTATATTTGTGGAGAGCAGGTAAAATGGCTACACTGAGATGGCCAGAGGGCTGCATTAGTTCCCCAGTGTGCATGTTGGTCACCAGTGGTGTAGAGTATGCAAAAAAAAAACAGAAACTAGATTTTTTTAAATACATTTGTTATGTAGAATTGTACCAAAACATTAGAAAACATCACTGTCAAGAGAGACCAGCACAACTCTGTAAGTGTTTTTGTTATATTGAACATTTAATATTTACATATCAATCCAAAAAATGTTTATGAGGATAGTAATAGTTTAATGATTTTATGTAAAATGAATCTCCATGAATAAAGTATTGGTTGTACTAAAAGGCTTTGCATTAATATGCATTAATTTTGATAAATCTAAAGTGATTCTAGCATGAAAAGGCTTCTAAATATCTATTTACATATGAGAAGTTGCCTTCAAAATGGGTAAATGCCTTGTTTACACAAGGTGAAATGATTAAATATTAAGAACTAACCTCAGATCAGCTGTAGTTAAAAGCAGGTTTATTTCACAAAGAGTCCTGCTTTTATGAGATACGTTATCCTACTTTACTGTGTTTCACAGCTGTATTCCAAATTTAGATCAAACCTAGCACTGGAAAAACATGAATGAAATATCTGATGGCAAGCTATATGACCATCCAGGAACTCAGACTGTATATGTGTGTTACAGATTATGAACTATCACAAGAACCAGCTATATCATATTTTAGTATGCCTCCGATTAAAACTTTTCTTGGGTCCTTTGTTTCTTGATCAGATTCAAGGATCATACACTGAAATGAAGTAATTGCTTCAGAGTCAGTTGTGCCAATTAATTTGCTATGCATCTCTTGTTGAATCTATTTAGCTTGTATACATTCTTTAATCCAACATAGCTTAACCATTCTGGGTAAGAGCAGTCGGGTACACCTTGCTGGATTCACTTCTGGTATGGTCTTACAAGTGACATAGTGTAGCAAGCAAGATAAATTAAGTGGGTACTGTATGTTCTGTCTCTAGGTGGCGGTATATTCTCCATATTCTTTTATTTATTTTTTTGCACCAATAATGTATCATTACTTATCCTCCTAATGGTTCATGGATAACCATGGGCAGGCATTCCTTTCAAAGCGTAAAGCCACCCTCTTGATTTTCTGTAACAACTGTGTAGTTGTAATAGTACGGATTCTTCATTTATTTATTTTATTTATTTATTTTATTTTACATTTGTTGACCAGGAAAGTCCGACTAGGTTCCACAGATCCTGTTTTCAGTGGAGGCCCGGGGAGAAATGCTCCAGAAGCATGTTTTTAGAATGATGGTTGATTCATTGACAGTAGTCACCTTCCACACCCACCAAAATTCCCAACCTTGCAGGATCTTTGCAGTTCTAAGACTGTTGACTTCATTGCAGACTGCATTCTCATTCACACAGAGGCGCAAAGCTCACAGAAACAACAGTGCGCATTCTTAAATACCAGCTGCTATAACAGTTACTGATTCATTTGCATACTATTATGCCATGGAAAAGTGCAGCTTACATAGCAATGAACAGTTCTGCTCTTTATCATAATTTATGCAACATTGTCTTACCAGAAAAATGGCTTCACATCACTTTAAAGAAAATAGTCATTCATCATATCCTTTTTCTTTACCAATGTGAAAACCTTTATCTCTATTTTTTGTGTTTTCCAGATTTAGTTTAAAGCTCTACTTTTCAGTACTAACAACAGTTTTTGCCATCATGGAGATTAACCAGAACTCTTCCATTTTAACCAATATCACACTGGGCTTCAGCATTTATGATTCCTGCTACACAGAGGCCGGAGCACTTCGTGGCACGATGTACATTCTGTCAGGACAGAGAGGGGTTGTGCCTAATTACTGCTGCCAAACAAGTTCATTTCTAGCTGGGGTCATTGGTGAGTTGCCATCATTGTCATCCATTCCTATGGCGATTCTTCTCGGACTTTATAGGTATCCTCAGGTATGTCAGAAGCTGTATATAACATACATCTCTGAGCAGATCTAGAAGCATGGAAATGTATATGCAAAGCCCTGGCATATAAGTCATAAAATTAGTCTTGTAACAAATACCAATGATTGTGGAGTGAATTTCCTGAATAGTTTAAAGCATTTACAAAATAATTAAACAGTCCCTAATACACTGTGGTTATTTATTTCAGATGTTACCATTTTAATAATCTCATTTCATGTGAAGTGTAAAACTATGAACATTTCTTTAGCTATCTAGATTTTCAAAGCAGTAACTGTTTTCCCATAACTATGCTTTCCAGTCCATCTTTTAAAATGGTTCTACCCATGTTTTCAGTCCATTTATGGCAGTGAAGAAGGTGAATATCAGTAGAAAAAGGTAAGAAACCAGGTAGAAGAGGGTGTACTAGTGTTGAGGAGGGATGGAACACATTGCAGAGGAAGTGGGACGACTGATTGTAGAGAAAGCAGAGATACCAGATGGAATCTCAGAGTTCTGAAGGAACTGGCAGAGTTTTTTTTCTTGGGGGGGGGGGTCCTTGTGTTGGTGTTCTTGTTATGCACTACCTCTATTAAAAAAGGCAGACACTGATGATGGTGGTGTAGTAGTTATTTCAGTGTAGGAGAACTAGAGATCCCAGTTATTATAACCACTGGCTTGCCATAATTTGTTGAAAACCTGATAGAAGTATCATTGAAAAGGGAGGTAACTGGACCTTTTTTGTTTGGTAAAACTTTGCTGGCTCAATGTCACCATGACTTTATGAAAATTCTCCTTGTTAACAAACCCACAATATTATAACTGGATATCAATAAGGGCAGAGAAAAGTGAATTAACTGATTATATCATTATATATTCCTCTATTTTAAGAAATATTTTCCTGCTTGCTGCATGGGTAATTAGTCTGGCAGTTTGAACAGAGAACTAAAGCTCTGAGCTGTCAGTGAGCTGCTTTCAGTGCCCAGTGTACCAGGTTTGATTCCTTCCACCTTCCTCTGCATAATGTGTGACTCTGAACAAGCCCCTTAACCAGGCAGTGCTCCTGGGATGTCTGTGAGAAGTGACAGCTGTATCCAGTGGGCCTACCTGCTTAAACAGGTAAAATAAAGTACACCATCAGCACTTAGTCTAAACAGGAATGGGTAATATGGAAATAAAGTACACAATCAGCACTTAGTCTAAACAGGAATGGGTAATACGGAAATAAAGTACACAATCAGCACTTAGTCTAAACAGGAATGGGTATCTGGAAATAAAGTACACCATCAGCACTTAGTCTAAACAGGAATGAGTACTACGGAAATAAAGTACACCATCAGCACTTAGTCTAAACAGGAATGAGTACTACGGAAATAAAGTACACAATCAGCACTTAGTCTAAACAGGAATGGGTAATACGGAAATAAAGTACACAATCAGCACTTAGTCTAAACAGGAATGGGTAATACGGAAATAAAGTACACCATCAGCACTTAGTCTAAACAGGAATGAGTACTACGGAAATAAAGTACACCATCAGCACTTAGTCTAAACAGGAATGAGTACTACGGAAATAAAGTACACAATCAGCACTTAGTCTAAACAGGAATGGGTAATACGGAAATAAAGTACACAATCAGCACTTAGTCTAAACAGGAATGAGTACTACGGAAATAAAGTACACCATCAGCACTTAGTCTAAACAGGAATGAGTACTACAGAAATAAAGTACACCATCAGCACTTAGTCTAAACAGGAATGAGTACTACGGAAATAAAGTACACAATCAGCACTTAGTCTAAACAGGAATGGGTAATACGGAAATAAAGTACACCATCAGCACTTAGTCTAAACAGGAATGAGTACTACGGAAATAAAGTACACAATCAGCACTTAGTCTAAACAGGAATGGGTACTATGGGAATAAAGTACACAATCAGCACTTAGTCTAAACAGGAATGGGTTCTACGGAAATAAAGTACACAATCAGCACTTAGTCTAAACAGGAATGGGTTCTACGGAAATAAAGTACACAATCAGCACTTAGTCTAAACAGGAATGGGTAATATGGAAATAAAGTACACCATCAGCACTTAGTCTAAACAGGAATGGGTACTACGGAAATAAAGTACACAATCAGCACTTAGTCTAAACAGGAATGAGTACTACGGAAATAAAGTACACAATCAGCACTTAGTCTAAACAGGAATGAGGACTACGGAAATAAAGTACACAATCAGCACTTAGTCTAAACAGGAATGGGTACTATGGGAATAAAGTACACCATCAGCACTTAGTCTAAACAGGAATGGGTACTATGGGAATAAAGTACACCATCAGCACTTAGTCTAAACAGGAATGGGTACTACGGAAATAAAGTACACAATCAGCACTTAGTCTAAACAGGAATGGGTACTATGGGAATAAAGTACACAATCAGCACTTAGTCTAAACAGGAATGGGTACTACGGAAATAAAGTACACAATCAGCACTTAGTCTAAACAGGAATGGCTACTATGGGAATAAAGTACACAATCAGCACTTAGTCTAAACAGGAATGGGTACTACGGAAATAAAGTACACAATCAGCACTTAGTCTAAACAGGAATGGGTACTACGGAAATAAAGTACACAATCAGCACTTAGTCTAAACAGGAATGAGTACTACGGAAATAAAGTACACAATCAGCACTTAGTCTAAACAGGAATGGGTAATACGGAAATAAAGTACACCATCAGCACTTAGTCTAAACAGGAATGAGTACTACGGAAATAAAGTACACAATCAGCACTTAGTCAAAACAGGAATGGGTACTACGGAAATAAAGTACACAATCAGCACTTAGTCTAATCAGGAATGGGTACTATGGGAATAAAGTACACAATCAGCACTTAGTCTAAACAGGAATGGGTACTACGGAAATAAAGTACACAATCAGCACTTAGTCTAAACAGGAATGGGTACTCACGAATAAAGTACACAATCAGCACTTAGTCTAATCAGGAATGGGTACTATGGGAATAAAGTACACAATCAGCACTTAGTCTAAACAGGAATGGGTACTACGGAAATAAAGTACACCATCAGCACTTAGTCTAAACAGGAATGGGTACTATGGAAATAAAGTACACCATCAGCACTTAGTCTAAACAGGAATGGGTAATACGGAAATAAAGTACACAATCAGCACTTAGTCTAAACAGGAATGGGTACTACGGAAATAAAGTACACAATCAGCACTTAGTCTAAACAGGAATGGGTAATTCCGAAATAAAGTACACAATCAGCACTTAGTCTAAACAGGAATGGGTAATCGGAAATAAAGTACACAATCAGCACTTAGTCTAAACAGGAATGAGTACTACGGAAATAAAGTACACAATCAGCACTTAGTCTAAACAGGAATGAGTACTACGGAAATAAAGTACACAATCAGCACTTAGTCTAAACAGGAATGGGTACTATGGGAATAAAGTACACCATCAGCACTTAGTCTAAACAGGAATGGGTAATACGGAAATAAAGTACACAATCAGCACTTAGTCTAAACAGGAATGGGTACTATGGGAATAAAGTACACCATCAGCACTTAGTCTAAACAGGAATGGGTAATACAGAAATAAAGTACACAATCAGCACTTAGTCTAAACAGGAATGGGTACTATGGGAATAAAGTACACAATCAGCACTTAGTCTAAACAGGAATGGGTACTACGGAAATAAAGTACACAATCAGCACTTAGTCTAAACAGGAATGAGTACTACGGAAATAAAGTACACCATCAGCACTTAGTCTAAACAGGAATGGGTACTATGGGAATAAAGTACACAATCAGCACTTAGTCTAAACAGGAATGAGTACTACGGAAATAAAGTACACAATCAGCACTTAGTCTAAACAGGAATGGGTACTATGGAAATAAAGTACACCATCAGCACTTAGTCTAAACAGGAATGAGGACTACGGAAATAAAGTACACAATCAGCACTTAGTCTAAACAGGA
This sequence comes from Protopterus annectens, assembly GCF_019279795.1. Classification (NCBI taxonomy): domain Eukaryota; kingdom Metazoa; phylum Chordata; order Ceratodontiformes; family Protopteridae; genus Protopterus; species Protopterus annectens. Next base: position 1,779,996,430 of record NC_056744.1, on the reverse strand, counting down.
ATGGGTACTATGGAAATAAAGTACACCATCAGCACTTAGTCTAAACAGGAATGAGGACTACGGAAATAAAGTACACAATCAGCACTTAGTCTAAACAGGAATGGGTACTATGGGAATAAAGTACACAATCAGCACTTAGTCTAAACAGGAATGAGTACTACGGAAATAAAGTACACCATCAGCACTTAGTCTAAACAGGAATGGGTACTATGGGAATAAAGTACACAATCAGCACTTAGTCTAAACAGGAATGGGTACTACGGAAATAAAGTACACAATCAGCACTTAGTCTAAACAGGAATGGGTACTACGGAAATAAAGTACACAATCAGCACTTAGTCTAAACAGGAATGGGTAATACGGAAATAAAGTACACCATCAGCACTTAGTCTAAACAGGAATGGGTACTATGGAAATAAAGTACACAATCAGCACTTAGTCTAAACAGGAATGAGGACTACGGAAATAAAGTACACAATCAGCACTTAGTCTAAACAGGAATGAGTACTACGGAAATAAAGTACACAATCAGCACTTAGTCTAAACAGGAATGGGTACTATGGGAATAAAGTACACCATCAGCACTTAGTCTAAACAGGAATGAGTACTACGGAAATAAAGTACACAATCAGCACTTAGTCTAAACAGGAATGAGTACTACGGAAATAAAGTACACAATCAGCACTTAGTCTAAACAGGAATGGGTATCTGAAATAAAGTACACAATCAGCACTTAGTCTAAACAGGAATGGGTAATACGGAAATAAAGTACACAATCAGCACTTAGTCTAAACAGGAATGGGTACTATGGAAATAAAGTACACAATCAGCACTTAGTCTAAACAGGAATGGGTACTATGGGAATAAAGTACACAATCAGCACTTAGTCTAAACAGGAATGGGTAATACGGAAATAAAGTACACCATCAGCACTTAGTCTAAACAGGAATGGGTACTATGGAAATAAAGTACACAATCAGCACTTAGTCTAAACAGGAATGGGTAATACGGAAATAAAGTACACAATCAGCACTTAGTCTAAACAGGAATGGGTGCTACGGAAATAAAGTACACAATCAGCACTTAGTCTAAACGGGAATGGGTACTACGGAAATAAAGTACACAATCAGCACTTAGTCTAAACAGGAATGGGTTCTACGGAAATAAAGTACACAATCAGCACTTAGTCTAAACGGGAATGGGTAATACGGAAATAAAGTACACAATCAGCACTTAGTCTAAACAGGAATGGGTTCTACGGAAATAAAGTACACAATCAGCACTTAGTCTAAACAGGAATGGGTACTATGGGAATAAAGTACACAATCAGCACTTAGTCTAAACAGGAATGGCTACTATGGGAATAAAGTACACCATCAGCACTTAGTCTAAACAGGAATGAGTACTACGGAAATAAAGTACACAATCAGCACTTAGTCTAAACAGGAATGGGTACTACGGAAATAAAGTACACAATCAGCACTTAGTCTAAACGGGAATGGGTACTACGGAAATAAAGTACACAATCAGCACTTAGTCTAAACAGGAATGGGTACTATGGGAATAAAGTACACAATCAGCACTTAGTCTAAACAGGAATGGGTACTACGGAAATAAAGTACACAATCAGCACTTAGTCTAAACAGGAATGGGTACTACGGAAATAAAGTACACAATCAGCACTTAGTCTAAACAGGAATGGGTAATACGGAAATAAAGTACACAATCAGCACTTAGTCTAAACAGGAATGGGTGCTACGGAAATAAAGTACACAATCAGCACTTAGTCTAAACAGGAATGGGTACTACGGAAATAAAGTACACAATCAGCACTTAGTCTAAACAGGAATGAGTACTACGGAAATAAAGTACACAATCAGCACTTAGTCTAAACAGGAATGAGTACTACGGAAATAAAGTACACCATCAGCACTTAGTCTAAACAGGAATGGGTAATATGGAAATAAAGTACACCATCAGCACTTAGTCTAAACAGGAATGGGTACTACGGAAATAAAGTACACAATCAGCACTTAGTCTAAACAGGAATGGGTAATATGGAAATAAAGTACACCATCAGCACTTAGTCTAAACAGGAATGGGTACTACGGAAATAAAGTACACCATCAGCACTTAGTCTAAACAGGAATGGGTAATACGGAAATAAAGTACACAATCAGCACTTAGTCTAAACAGGAATGGGTACTATGGAAATAAAGTACACCATCAGCACTTAGTCTAAACAGGAATGAGTACTACGGAAATAAAGTACACAATCAGCACTTAGTCTAAACAGGAATGGGTACTATGGAAATAAAGTACACCATCAGCACTTAGTCTAAACAGGAATGAGTACTACGGAAATAAAGTACACAATCAGCACTTAGTCTAAACAGGAATGGGTACTATGGAAATAAAGTACACAATCAGCACTTAGTCTAAACAGGAATGGGTACTATGGGAATAAAGTACACAATCAGCACTTAGTCTAAACAGGAATGGGTACTATGGGAATAAAGTACACAATCAGCACTTAGTCTAAACAGGAATGGGTAATACGGAAATAAAGTACACAATCAGCACTTAGTCTAAACAGGAATGGGTAATACAGAAATAAAGTACACAATCAGCACTTAGTCTAAACAGGAATGGGTAATACAGAAATAAAGTACACAATCAGCACTTAGTCTAAACAGGAATGGGTAATACGGAAATAAAGTACACAATCAGCACTTAGTCTAAACAGGAATGGGTACTACGGAAATAAAGTACACAATCAGCACTTAGTCTAAACAGGAATGGGTAATACGGAAATAAAGTACACAATCAGCACTTAGTCTAAACAGGAATGGGTAATACGGAAATAAAGTACACAATCAGCACTTAGTCTAAACAGGAATGGGTAATACAGAAATAAAGTACACAATCAGCACTTAGTCTAAACAGGAATGGGTACTATGGAAATAAAGTACACAATCAGCACTTAGTCTAAACAGGAATGGGTAATACGGAAATAAAGTACACAATCAGCACTTAGTCTAAACAGGAATGGGTGTCTGAAATAAAGTACACAATCAGCACTTAGTCTAAACAGGAATGGGTAATACGGAAATAAAGTACACAATCAGCACTTAGTCTAAACAGGAATGGGTAATACGGAAATAAAGTACACAATCAGCACTTAGTCTAAACAGGAATGAGTACTACGGAAATAAAGTACACAATCAGCACTTAGTCTAAACAGGAATGAGTACTACGGAAATAAAGTACACAATCAGCACTTAGTCTAAACAGGAATGGGTAATACGGAAATAAAGTACACAATCAGCACTTAGTCTAAACAGGAATGGGTAATACGGAAATAAAGTACACAATCAGCACTTAGTCTAAACAGGAATGGGTACTATGGGAATAAAGTACACAATCAGCACTTAGTCTAAACAGGAATGAGGACTACGGAAATAAAGTACACAATCAGCACTTAGGCTAAACAGGAATGGGTACTATGGGAATAAAGTACACCATCAGCACTTAGTCTAAACAGGAATGGGTACTACGGAAATAAAGTACACAATCAGCACTTAGTCTAAACAGGAATGGGTTCTACGGAAAGAAAAATAGGACTGCCTTGCGTTATGTAGAAGTTCTAGTAAATTCCTTTAGGGACAGTATTGGGACAATTATATAATTGTTTGTACTTTTTTTCAGAAATATTGGTGAGGCTTAATTGAAGATGGATTCATTTGCCAGTGATACTATCGTCAGGAAGACTTCAAATTAAGAAGTTTGTCATTGCACAAGGCTGAATGTCCCCTAGTAAAGACCACAGTCATCTTGGTATTAATACCTCTAAATTTTTTAATTTGTGGACCAGGAATAGTAATATGCCTCAAGCTCTGAAATCTCAGTATCAGGGTACACTGAAAAGCCTTCTCTTGAGACTGTGGTTTGTAAGAAAGCTGCTAACCAGACCAACCCAGCAGCCTTGCGTCAACTGGCTGCTCGCATCAACAATGAAGCAATGAGTAAAAGTCTGCCAAACTGCAAGCCAAGCTGGATAACCTAACCACTATATAGATACTGTTGCTACAGCAACAATGGATAAATACATTACTTTGCCAAGCTTTGCTGTGAATTTAGCCATTTTCCTTTAAACAAATTTATATTCTGCAATCAAAGTATGAGAGCTGGCCCATCATCCATTAAGTCACATGCCTCCTGGAATTTCTGCAATTCCACATCTATTGTCCAAACTCTGGTCTCATGCCATACTCCAGGCACAACTTCTGGTCATGCTGTTGGAAACAGTTCACTTTATAGACTAGTGTTTGTCAAAGATCCACAATGGCCTTACTGTCATTTTTTTCTCGGCCTGTTGATAGATAATATTTATTTATTCATTTATTTATTTACATTTCTTTACCAGGTAATGTCCAACTGGGACAGGGACCCGTTTTCAGAGGAGACCTGGGGAGAAAAGCTCCAAGACAAGTATTTGACAATCAATGAGCAAAGAAAAATATAACAAATAACTTCCATACAATATAGTGGAAACTGCATTTACAATGTGGATAGAAATATAATTGCAAAATTATAATACACTTTTTATTTATTTTTTTTAGGAAGTACAGGTGGGAATATAATATAAAATAAGATCTCACATGAGAGCTAGAGCAACAGCAGTGAAATATCTGAATGGGACATTACGTGATGTTAGTATGTGGGTCGCTCAGGTCAGAAGGGTTAGCCTGGTGAGTACTGGAGCATAACCAGTGGCTAGTAGGGTATTGTGCTGTGCTTTATCACTTCCATTATGCAATTCAATAGGGTAAGTGTATCCATGACATATTTTTTCTTTTATTTATGTATGTATGTAGGTAGGTAGGTAGGTAAATAGGTATTTATTTATTTATTTGTTTGTTTTATTTATTTATTTATTTATTTGCAGTGTATGCCATGCTTTTAATAGTTACTGTAGCTCTGAGCGGTTTTCTTATGAATCCTACTCTATGTCGGGAGGTATGCCATCGTGGTCAGCAGAGAACAATACTGTAAACAGAGCAGATGAACTGAACACAAGATAAGTGGATCTCCTCTAAAATTTGGTCACAGAATCATATTAGTTTTAGTAATATATCTGCATTCATTTAAAGCTATTTGATTTCAGAGCATCAAGATATGCCTCCTGCATCTGCAGTCATTTAACAATTTAGCAGAGGGGATTAAGGCTATGAGTTGCTATTAAGCTTCATCTGGTAGCCCTGGGCCCTGGGTTTGAGTCTCTCAATCTCCATTAGCCTATTGTGTGGCTGAAACAGTCATATAACCAGGAAGTACTCACAGTTTACTCCCTCTAAAAAAGGGCATGTGTATTAGTTTATCAGATAACAGATTAAAATCAGTGGACCAGATTTCTGAAAATTATACCTTACAGCCTTGCAGCTTTGCTTTATCCTTTAAGGAGTATCCTGGTTCTGTCACAAAGGGATGTTTGGAAACTGTTTGCCATGAGAGTTGTTTACATTATGGGGACACCACAGGCCAGTTAGCTTCTTCCCACAGAAACCTAAACATTTCTTGTTTTGTTGTAGGCCCCTAGACCAGAGCACCTCACCAGGGCAAAGAATATAACAAAGTTATGAAGGCAAAATTCAGCATCATTCTGCATTTTCCATGTCTTTTAGCAAGGTGAGAACTGATTACACTGGGAGTTCTGAAAGAGAGATTATTTTTGAACAATAGTGGATTAAGCAGACATGACTTCCTTTCTCTCTCTCTCTTTAAAGTTTTTCTGTGTGGAGAAAGATTCATATTGACAAGGTATGTGATTCTCTTAATTCTTTGCCAAGCTCAAATACTACAGCAGATCTTTTAATACCAAAAGTGGGAGTTTGGCTGTTGACTCTTGCAGGAATGAAACTATAACCCCCTCGATCAACGTAATATGGTAGCATGTAAATGTCTACGGTCTGGGCTCTTTGTGCCTTATGGATAGGGGATAACATGTATAAATGTCTGAGCTATGGCTTATTCATAATGAAAGTACATCAGCTCTGAGTTACCCATACTTATAATGGGTTCACTAAATAAGATAAAAAAACCATAATATAGACGCCCATAATCCCGAGACCAGATACCCAAAAGACGAGAAGACCGGAAGACCAGAAGCGCAAAATTTAAAATCCCGAGCACTTCACTAAACATACACCACACACATACACATACACACACCTTCACCCAAAACACAAACACACAAACCTACACTACATACAAGCATGGAGGCAAGCCCCCCTGCACCCCACACCCCCCTACTTAAATATTCTAACTCCAAGGTCACACTACGCAAAACACATGAAAACACCACCACACACCTACATTCCACTCATACACACACATCACATCACAACACACACTTACACACACACTAATGCTCCTAACCAACACACTCAAACATGGATACTTACCTGACCTTTCACCAATCCATTCACAAACCACAACACCAGAAGCTCTACTTCACCATCTCCGAACTTCGGGATTTCAAAATTCATGCTTCTAGTCTTTCGGTATTTAGGGATTTTATCTATATGGTGTTGAGATTTTGAAATTCAATATTTCAAAATTTTGAGGTTATATAGTGAACTCCTTACAGTATAAGGGGTATAAACATTGTGGGAATGCATTGCTAGGCTTTAAAAGATCCTCATGGTTTAATAGCCTTATAAGTACCTATGAAACTATGAGCTTGCAAAGGTAATTCATTGTGTTCAACTATGCTTACATGATTAGTTAGTGATTACCAAACATTTTATTCTTGTTTTACTTATCAAGTACCCTCTTACAGTATTCTTAATTTCTAACATGGTCTGCAATTTTTGAAAAGCTCAAGGTCTCCCGCACTTGAGTATGACTCGTGGACAGGAATGTGAAGTTGAAAAGGATAAAGTGGTTTTAAACCTGTCTTTACTAGGATCTACATTCTTGCATCAATGTATGTTTGCTTCTTATGTCTTACAAAAATATCTTGAAATATGATGCATGTACATTTGTATTTGAATGTGCATCTCGACCCAGGATGAGGTCAAAAAAACAGTCCATGGAGCAGTCCACCTAACTTGTTAATCTTCTTCTTCTTCTTCCGGCTTTTAAATAAATAAATAAATAAATAAATAAATAAAATAAAATAAAAGGTTACAGGAGGACTTGAACAAAATGATGTTTGGCCAAAGAATTCATAGCTGCATTTAAACTAAATGAATGTGAGCTTGTGGTTTTTGGTGGAAGAATTCGGCATACTTTCTGTATGTTACATCACCTTATTTTGCAGAGGTAAAACAACAACATCAGTAACTTCCATAATTAGTCACTAGAAGAAGAGATACCATGGCTAATAAGGTGATGGGATCCATCTTGGAGGGGCTAGATTCAAAGACCTGGGGCTTTGGAAAGACATAATAGTATAGTGTAGAACTCTGAAAGGGAGAGATGGAAGATACAATAACAAAAAAAAAAAAATGAGAAAAGAAAAGGTGAGGAAAAAAATGCAGTAATGAAGTGTCCCAGTTTTAGGTGGTGTAACTGATGTGTGGAATGTGCATTCTGGGCAGGCTTATAGGGAGAGTACAATTCTTCACATGTAAAGAAATGAATCGATGGCAGGTAGAACAATGTACAACAGAAATGGTTTATTACTTCCTAGATAATATCTGTTTTGTAATTTATTGCATTAAGTTGCATTTAGTTTGGGACTAATCTTATTCACTAAAGTGATTTTCTGGTGTTACTATATGTTGGATTCACTATGTAATCCTGAAATACTGAAATCCCGAATTTCAGTATTTCGAAATTACATAGCCGAAACATGTAAATCCCGAACACCACACAACTGCAAAATTCAAAATCCTGACAATACATTACACACACAGCACACACAAACACATACACAAAACTTCCCCCCCAACTGAAATATAAACTCCTACACTACAGATAAGCAGGGGGGCAAGCCCACATGGGGCTGCTCCCTACACACCCCCCTACTTATATATACTAACTGCGAGATTGCACATTTGCACACACAAAGGTAACTCATACCCAAACATTTTACACTCCCTCGCACACACACATCACAGTCACAACATACACTGACATACACTAAAGCCTCTAACCAACACACACACACACACACACACACACACACACACACACACACACACACACACACACACACACACAGACATACATACATACCCAAACTAATACCTTACCATTCACACACCAAAACACCAGAAGCGCTAAATCAAAATCTCTGTTCTTTGAGATTTTGAATTTCGCGCTTCTAGTGTTTTGAAATTTACATGCTTCGCTATTATAATTTCGAAATACTGACATTTGAGATAGCAGTATTTCAAAATTATATAGGGAACCCGATATGTGCTATAGCATTTGATTAGTCGAGTTCTGCGATGCATTTTTCTGCTTATCTATTGTTATCTGTTTGTGGTGCTATTTAATAAAAAGTGTCATAAACTTTTCTTATTAAACCACAGTCCAAACGCATTTAGTATTTACTATTGTGATGTTGCGCCCCATGGTATCTGGCGAACATTGGGTTACAGAAAATGCCTCATTATATGTACAATCTAAATTAGGCATTTTAGTAAATGCTGTTCCTACTATTTTGAAAAATACCTATGATCTCTTGGATGATCTTAAGCATGATTCAGTAAGAAACAATGTGAATAAAGATACATTAATGGTCACGTTGGACATTAAAAGTTTATTTACCAGCATCCCTAATGATTATGGTCTTGATGCTATAAGATCTCACCTTGCAGAACTTGGTACGATTGATAGTAATGAACAAATGACTATCTGTTGTCTACTTGACTTGATTTTGAACAACAACATCTTTCTATTTGACCATAAGGTGTATGCTCAAACATGGGGAGTGGCTATGGGCACTCCCTGTGCTAATGCCTACGCCAATTTGGTGGTCTTCCAATGGGAGAAAGATTTTATATTTAGCGATCCGAGGTTCAAGAACATCATCCTATATAGACGCTTTGTAGATGATGTTTTACTATTCTGGAATGGTAGTATAGACGCACTACATGAGTTCATATGTTATATGAACTCTACTACATCATTTTTTAGTTTTACATATGAACATTCTACTACTAGTGCTAATTTCTTGGATGTTACCATCATAAAGGAGATGAACAACAGCTTAACTACTACATTATATAAAAAATCATGTTGGAAAAATAGTATCCTACATTATGATAGTTTACATCCACGTTATGTGTTTCGTAATATTGTAAAAGGACAAATGACCAGAATTCTTAGACTCTGCAGTAATGAGCAGGATGCCATGGAATTAATAAAAAGTCAAACAGAATATTTTATAGATAGGGGCTATCCCATAGACTTCATCAATGGGATAACGAAAACTTTACTTGAATTGCCAATATGTAAAAGAAGGGAAGGATATACCCACCATGTAAGAGGGAATAAAAAGGGCCTGGCCTATGGAATTAAATACACCAATGATGTAGAGCATTTAATTAAGATCATTAAAGGGAATTGGAAGATATTGCTCTTGGATCCATCTCTGTCACGATTAATTGGGAAGGAACCTATATTTAGGTTTAATAATTGCCTAAATATTAAGTGGCTACTCTGTAAAGAGAAATTGGATGTTTATCCTGTTGATATAAGAGCAAAATTTAAGACAGGTACTTATCCATGTAGAAGATGTTCCTTATGTAAGTACATTGCTACTACTCAAAATTTTGAGATCCCAGATATAAATATAGCCTTTAAACCAACCTTCTATGCCACATGTGATACACATAACGTTATCTATCTAGCGACCTGCAATGTATGCGATGCATACTATGTAGGGATGACATCACGTAAATTTAAGGATCGTATTTATAACCATGTGTACGATATAAGGAAGAACAATCTTACAAATGCCTTAGCTATGCATTGTCATGATAGACCTCAGCATAGTTTTAGTTTCTTGGTTTTGCAGGTCGTGAACCCTAACAGAAGGGAGGGTGATCATATGGGTAACCTTGAGCTCTTTGAACTTAGATGGATATTGAGGCTAAAGGCCCATATTGTACCAGGACTCAATTCAACTGTTAGTATTCGTCCTGCTCTATCAGGGTCACTATAGAATTGGCTTGTTTGTCTATTCCTTTAGTCAACTTGGATACTGATTATTTGTATTATTTTAGATAGATGGAGAAAGTTCATTCAAGGAATGTTCACCCTCATTATAGTAAGCCCATCTATATCATATATTAGCCTTGTTCTTTGGCTTTTATGTACTTGACTTAGGTTCCATTTTGTCCTTTCCTTTCTATTCCTGCTTCACAATTAATATGTATGCAGTATAATTCATGACTTGGTTACCAACTTAGGAATTCCGGCTATATTTTAATTAATTATATATGGTCTTGTATCCACAGTGAGATTAGCATACGTTTTTAGTTAGTCTGGAACTAATTAATTGTAGCACTTACTGTTTGAATATGAATAGGTACCTAGATAATGGATGTATTCATATATTTTTATATGTGTCTTTACATTATGCTTATGCATTTATATACTTTTGATATTTCTGTTTCATATGCCTTGATCTAGCTGATAACTGTTCATATTGTATATATGACTTATTAGCCATTAGGCAATACCTATATATACAATGGAATTTCTTGGTTTGACTTTTTATTAATGGGATAAATTTTTGCCTTATGATGATTTACCATGTTACCGTCAAGTATAATGTGTAGTATTAGTATAACGACTATTTTTAATCGGACCTAAAATTATCAGCCTTGGGTCCTTGTCATTAAAGGTACACATTATATGAAGGTTTTTGAATAATAATAGGCATTATGAGATGGAAGGTTCCAATTTGATATTATTTGTTTTGGTTTGCAGCATATACTGCTTGGTTGAACTGCTTTTTTAAGCTGGTTGATAATATTTAGAGTGGTTTTAATAATGAAACATGTGTATGATTTATGATATATTTTTATTTTTATATACCAATCATGTTTATGGATGGAAAATTGTACAATTTTATTTATAATGTGTTCATATGCATGAGTTCGGATGTTGGAGCAATGAAGAAACTACTGCTCTTTTAAATTTTGAAATTTTGAAACCATTGCAGTTTTAATTGTTTAATTATTGTGCTACTTGATTGTTTATTTGAAGTTTGTCTTTGTATATAAGTGAATGGTTTTCTTTACTTAAGTGTAACCTGATGAAGCGCACCTGAGTGTGCGTGAAAGCGCTCGTTTTTATTAAGCTTCACTTTATTTTTTCATGGTGGTTCCTTGCAGTTAATATTTTTGGTTATTGCAAAACACCAGAAGCGCTAAATCAAAATCTCTGTTCTTTGAGATTTTGAATTTCGCGCTTCTAGTGTTTTGAAATTTACATGCTTCGCTATTATAATTTCGAAATACTGACATTTGAGATAGCAGTATTTCAAAATTATATAGGGAACCCGATATGTGCTATAGCATTTGATTAGTCGAGTTCAGCGATGCATTTTTCTGCTTATCTATTGGTATCTGTTTGTGGTGCTATTTAATAAAAAGTGTCATAAACTTTTCTTATTAAACCACAGTCCAAACGCATTTAGTATTTACTATTGTGATGTTGCCTTGGGGCAATGCGTGTTCCATCCATAGACTTTAATGGGACACCTTCATGCTTGCACGGTGGTGAACGCATTAACGTCTTTTGCCGAAATACACATTTTTCCTAAACTGAGACCACTAAGGTTAAAGTTTACTGTTTTCGTTAGTGATGTCAGTGTATGGAAATCATACCATTTGTAAGTGTTTTTCTTGTCAAAATACAACAAGAAAATAATCCGTAATGTGTAAAGGTGCTGTTTGGTAGTTTCTGCAGCACATGCAGTGGTACAAAGATAAGATCTGAAAACATTGAAACACCACTTTAACATTGAAAGTACATTAAGGATTGCATCAAAACTTAATTATGTAGTCCTTCAGACAATTGTTTGTATTTCCCCTATTACAATCTTGGCTAATGGGATGAAGCCTGTAACAGAGAGGTGTTCTTTGCTCTTCCAATTTAAGGTAATATTTTTTCTTGCAAATGATTGTCTCAAGAACTACAAATGTTACATATAAAAAATGATCATGGTTAAAACTTAGAAAACTTTTAGATAAAATGTAAAATATATATGAAATTGCATATGTTATGGACTTTGTATATAGTTTTATCTTGTTTATCTTATTTTATTGTTTTTTATGGTTGTTTACATATTTAATATGTTTATTGTTTTCCCAATAATATGAATTTTTATGAAAAACTCAATAAAAATTATTAATAAAAAGCTTATGTAAAGATGCTGATATTACATTAAGAACTGCTAATAATTAATTGCATATTGACGCTGTGTTCCACCTGCCCACTGCATAACATTATTTATCCTCATTAGGAGAGGTAAAACCTTTTTAGTCCATCTCTTTCTACCAGCTGATGTCAGAAACAGTACTTGTTTAAGGGATGGAAAAAATGGAGGGAAACAATTCAACCAAATCTTGAAAGCTTGAAATTGTGGTGAGTCACATCTGATCTAAAAGGATTTAACATCATGGAAAACAAACAACATTGGTTTTAATCCCAAAAGATCATTTATATATGTAAAGTAAAATAAATAAACAAAGTGCTGATAGAAGTGGCATTCCAACAAAAAAAAAAGTTTGAATTGACAATACTAAGTAAATGACAACTAAAACCTCAAACACCCAGTAAAACTTCTCACACACACCAGACCGTACACATAACCTAATGACACACACACCTAGCATATACAGTCATGTTTACACAAACATATACTCATGCAAGTTGACACTTGCACATACTAGCATTCACCAATTCATACAACACACAATAACATCATAGAAATCACATATTGTAATGTAGTGTATATATATATATATATATATATATATATATATATATACATAAATTTATGTCAACTATATAATTAATGTATGTTGATATAGATATATATGATTATAGGGCCTCTGATCAAGAATATTTCCATCAGTGATGGATTCAATGAAAACAAAATAATCAAACTGCTCACTTGCAAAGAAGTTCTGTCATCAACTGTGTTCTTTGTAGGGGGCAACCCTCCCATAATCTCCCACCCCCCATATGGGGGACTACATCCCTTACTCTCCCACTACTTATCTCTCACTCTTTCTCTCTCTCTCTCTGTATATATCTATATCTATATCTACATATATGGATTGACTTTCAAATCACGAAAGCCATAACACCAAACTGCAGAATACAGAACAGCTGATTTTTCTCAGGGCAAGTAAATACTTGCTCAACATGTAACATAAACACACTGAACTATGTAAAAACCACCTATGTGGGGGCTATGCCCCCCTCTCAACTATATATACCAACTCTAGGATTGCACTACCATGAGGAAAAGGCCACATTTACATCATTGGCTATGCGATTATTTCTAAGTAAGTTCCAGCACTAATTCCCTTGTTTTGGGAGATTGTGTCCTTCTTCAAGTTGGTGCATCTGTGGAGTTGGTATATATATATATATATATATATATATATATATATATATGTTTGGGGGGTGACTTTTTGCACCTATGTATTGCTGGTATTTTTTTCATACTTTCTGCTCTTCAGCTTTCAGGAGGTTGATGTTTCATAGCAGGACTATATTGTCCATATATACATATGTCATATTTATAGTGAATTGTGCTGTAGTTTGCCCCCAGTTTTAACCCACTTACAATCATAACAAAGATAAAATCTGTTACATTCCATACATTACAGCACAAAGAGCTACTAGTGAGGAACATTCTGGATAGCCTATATGTTATTATATATGTTCCGAATAAAAGCCCTGCTCTGCTGCAGTGAGTTGGTTTAATCTACCTTTCTTTAGACATTTTAATAAGAAGCTGAGTTTCAGTCACTGTTGATCTGAAAAATCTCTTTCATTGGTTTAATTTCTTTCTTGTATTTCCTATAAATAATTCAGTTTTCATTTTTGGTCATCTGTTCATGTTGAATCATCCAAAGATTGATTAATCAAATTTGTGTTCAACCCATTCCAATTTTTTAAACATTTTTATCATCCTCCACTTACCTGGAATGTGTATTGACAGTTGTAAAACACAAAGCACATCATTCATATTTAGATGGTTATCCTAATCATAGATAGCAAGCATTTCTCTCTGTATTTTTTTTTAGTATTGAAATACATGATTTGGGTGCCTGGATATCCATGCATTGCAGATTATATTACTAATACCATATAAATGATGCCATCCTTAAAATCTAATTCAGACAGAACAATTGCAGAAGTGTTACTTACTTGATTAATTTCTTAATTAGTTTATTTAGTTATTTACTATTCCTTAATGGGTGTATTTGACTAATTCCGGGGGCCCTATTTCATCCACAGCCTAGGGAAAAAAACAAAACAAAGCAACTGCAGAGAGAGCAAACAAGACAGGATGTGTAACAATAGTTAAGCCACTGTATGTTAAATTAATGATACACACAGAAATGCAGAACAGAAAAATTAATAAATGAAGTTGAGGGGCATGAGAAGACATTGCAAAGCTAAGTTAGAAAGACACAGCTTTTTTTATTTAATTGTCTGAGGAAAGCATGCAGTATGAAACAAAGCAGTTTGTTTTATGCAATGTGTGTGGGGGAGGGAGTCTGGGCCAAATGGCTTTATCTTTATGAAACAGCAAAGGTTTGTATGTGAATTTGGAGGTGACGTCCTTGTTCCTGATGCTTATAAGATGGTCATCTCAAAATGTAGGGATCAGAATCGGAAAAGCACGGTCTGAAGAAAATAAGAATTTATTAGTTTAGTTCTGTAAAAAAGTATCATCAGATTATGACCCGAAAATGTTTGGTGTTTCCCTAGGAAATATTCTTGATGAGAAGTGGGGGGAAGGTATCACATTTAACGATTTTAAAATTAACAATGGGGATTAAAGGATTAGAAGATTATGCTATAGGAAGACCATTAGCCTGAGAGAGGGTGGTGTAGTGATGTTTAGGATAAGAAGAAATGAGGATAAACCTGAAATTCTTTTAAACGGAGTTTTAAGGCCTTGTAGATTCTTATTAGATACATTAGCTACAAGACGGAGGCCATATTTTTGTTTTGTTTGGAAAATTGCATTACCTGCAGCTCCACCAGTTTTAAGATTGAGAAATATGTTAAACCTCTGCAACTTGAAGACAGGATGGTTGATTTGAACTTTAGGTAGTCAGTGTGAATACAGAAAGAGTCCCTAGTTATTAAAAGTGGTGAACATACTTTATGAGGTTAGACGTTGGAGGAGGGAAGTAATGTAAGCATGAATGTTGCCCCAAGAAAAACTCCATTGTTATTTTTAAACTTGAAATTAATTGCTTGCTGTTTGACCAGTTGAGGGACATCTGAAAACCTGAAGAAGATACTGATAGCTTGACATAATATGAACAGCCATAAGAGAGCAATATTGTCTGCTTAATGGATGAGGTTTATGAGCAGAGCCCTGAAGATAGTCAGATGATTGATAGACTGAAATGGAGAGGACCAAGGACAGTTTTTGGAAACTTCAGAATGTATGGGGCAGAGGAAGAGATATATATTTACTTTTTCTAAGCATTTATGTGGATTTTTTATTAGTGTGAAAAATTGGCCACAAAAGGCCAGTTTTAGTTTCAGCCTAGGGGAAGAAAATGGGCAACGATAACTGGTAATTTAGTAAGAATGATAAGAGTTAATAAAACAGTGTCTATTATCAGATTAATCAGATAGCATTTAAACCAGGAGATGTTTGCTCATCCAAATTGAGCAGAAATTAGGGAATTAATTAGAAGATCATGATTCATCAGGGCAATGAACAGAGCATCAGTAAGTGACCCTTCATCCATCCCTTTTAGGATGGACTCAAGAGTGACAGGGCTGCAGTCTGAGTGCTTTAACAAGATATAAATGTGTGTGATATTTACTTAGGTAATCAAATGTTTATTGGTGGGGTCTGTGGAGATGGGTCTCTTATCTGAAGTACTTATTGTGAAGTAAGTCTTAAGTAAAGAGGAAAGTATAGAGGCTTCCTTCTGAAGTGAAGAAAAGGTACCTTGACATAAGAAGGGATTATGGTTGTGCCACTGTGTGCCAGAAATGAAAATCTTATACATTTTTTGGAAATTATGGAAACTGGTTAATACTACCACACTGGCACAATAAAAAAACTAGAATTTGTCAGTATGCTCAAGTAAAATTATTTTTTAATGAAATAAAGGAAAGAAAGATTGAAAGATGTAGAAAGATGAAGAAATAACAGGACCATAAGATATAAGAGGATGCTTAATGTATAAAACCTTTTGGGTTGAAAGTTTGCTTAGAGTGAAGATTGTAGGATTTAATACACATTACTTTACCTTAAACATAACTTTTGTGAGCTGGAGAGTTGTTGTCTCAATTTTTTTTCCTATGCAACCAGGAATTTTACCTTGTAGTGGCCTTTTTTATCTAGTTTCTGTGGTCCAAGCACCAGATTCTATATGTGTGTGGAGGTGACCCATTTCCACAATGTTCAACCTTGATCCCTCAGTTTAAGCAACTAAAGGTGTTCTGGGAATGTTGACGTTTCTGTACAGCCATTTCTTTATCTGAATAATTGTTAAAGTATTTGGTTTTTACATTCAACATACTTTTATTAAATTTAATAAATTCTAACTCAGTTGAATTATATTATTGTATGAAAACTCTGTAAGAGCAATCTTGAATGCTTGGCCCAAGATGGGATGAGTTTTGCCTGAATGTATCATCATTGAAATGCAAAGAAATATTGTAGAGGTAAGGAGTTCTGTGTAGTTTTCTCAATGCATTTTTCTCTATCCAGAATTCCCTATGCTTATTAGTTATCCTAGAATATATGCTTTAAAATACACAATTTATTTAAAAAGGGGAAACTGTTAGCCTTATTTAGGTCCCCAGATTTCTGTGACTGTGTTTTAAACTGATTTAATAAATATGACAATTAATTCTAAATGTATTCTTTGCTGTCATCTTTAATGTCACCATCTTTAAACTTAATAAACAGTGATCAGAAAATTTAAAGATATCAGGTAAATATCCATACCTGACTTGTGTCTGTAATTATGTGTCTGCTTTTGAAAAGAAATCCAGTCCTAAAAGATGTTTATCTTCAGATCATGATGAGTATACCTTCATGCGTCTAGATAGAGAATTCTAAATCCCTAACCTAGGCCATTAAATTTCATTGACTCATTCAGACTTTTAATATAAGGGTTAAAATAGCTAAACATAATATTGTTGGATTTAATTAAATCTTAAAAAATAAACATTACAACCATCTATCAATATAACAACATAGTTCCTCAGTCTTTTGAATTTCTTTGTAATGTCACTCAAAATATTATAATTCATAAACAGTTCATTGATGACCCAAAGTGTTTTATAAAGAATTGGGAAACAAGGTAAAAGGAAATGAAAGACCACCAAAAAAGAAGAACTAGATACATTTTGGAGAAGTATCAATGAAGATTCTGTGGAACATAACAAAGCTGCTAAATGGATAGACGAAGTAAAAGAAAGATTAAGATGTTTAAAGGTATAGAATATGAAATGGGATGAAATAACAGCCAGAGAGAGATTGAAACAAAGTTAAGAAAAGCCTCTAATTGGAAAACCCCAGGCTGAGATGCACTACCTAACTTTGGGCTAAAAGTATTAAGATCTTTCCATGAAGATTTTGCCATGAGTAAGAACTATTTATATGCGCATCCCAAACAGACACCAACCTGGCTAACAACAGGAAAAACAACGCTCCTACTTAAGAGTGAACCTGCAAGCTACCCTAAAAATTACAGACCAATAACTTGTCTTTCAACGACGTATAAACTATATACTGAAATTGATGGCGACAGAGCTTATAGTCATTTAGAAGAAAACTCAATTATGGCAATAGAACAAAAGGGCAATAAAAGAAAGTCATATGGAACAAAAGATAATTTGTTGTTAAATAAAGTCATAACAGAGAGCTTTAAAAAGGGGAAGAATTTAAGTATGGCATGGCTTGATTACATAAAAGCATTTGATAATATCCCACATTCATGGAAAAAAGAGTGCTTAAAAATGTATAAGATACATCCTACACTGATCAACTACATTACAGTTATGATGAAACAGTGGCAGACCACTTTGCAATTAAGCCATGATAAAGGACAAATTATTATTCCATGGGTAAAAATTCGAAGAGGGATATTCCAGGGTGACTCTCTGTCACTGTTGCTATTCTGCCTTGTCCTTAATCCATTAAGCTGTCTACTTAACAGCTTAGGCCATGGCAATAATTTGGCTCCTAGAAAACAACAAAGTGGAAAGACTTTTCATCTTCTCTTAGTTGATTATTTAAAACTGTATATCTCAGCAGATGAGGAACTAAAAGCACAACTGCAAGTTGTCAAAACTTTTTCAGATGATATAAGAATCTCATTTGGTCTTGATAAATGTGTAAAAGCAGTCATTAAAGCAAGAAAACTGCAACACCAAGAAAACATCGGTTTGGGAAAATAATGTGATATAAAAAAACTTAAACAACAGAGTGTGTATAAATATTTGGGACTTCAGGAAGGATAAAGAATAAAACATGAACAAATGTGAATAAAACTTAGTAAGGAATACTTTAGAAGACTTAATCCTGAAAACAGCACTGATATCTAGGAACAAAATCAAAGCTATAAACTAATCTGTTCTTCCTGTCCTAACTTACAGCTTTGAGTGATTGACTGGCCTCAAAAAATGCTGGATAGATTAGATAGGAAAACAATAAGGATGCTTCATGCTCACCAAATGATTTATAAAAATCAGTGCTTACCAAGATTATATATTCCCCATTCTGAAGAAGGGAAAGGCCTCCTTGAAATGGATTACATGCATAGATCTGCAATTGTGGGACTCCACACATATCTGCTGATCTCACAAGACCCAAATGTAGTGAAAGTTTTGAAGTATGAGGAGAATACATTTAAGATGACTTCCCTGCTTAGTTTAGCAGAAGCATATCAGTGTTAAGCAGGAATGGAAATCAATCCAGAAGTAGATAAAAATCAGGCAGCAACTGAATATGCCAAAAAACAAAAGAAAGAATATAAGGTGAAGGATCAGATGAGAGGGCAAGAAATGTGGAAAATGCATAAATATAGTTGCAAGTACAGAAAACTCTTGGAACGACCTTGTGTTTATCAGGATCGGATGCAGAAATGGTTAAGGAGAGGTGAATTTACACCAACAGAAAAAAGGTTAATATTGGTGGTCCGAGATAGTGGACTATGTACATGTTGGTTTATAAAGTCCATTGAACATGTGGGAGAAACAGACAAATGTAGGTTTTGTAAAACAGAATTGGAAACAGTCACACATATTGTTGCTGATTGTGATATACCAATGGCAGAAGGACTGTATACCGAAAGGCATAATAATATGTCAAGACTGTTGCATCGGGGATTGTCCAAACATTATAATACTGAAGTAGCTGAAAAACATCAGAAACAGGAGCAACAAAGCATTATATAAAATGATGAAGTTTTTATCACATAGAATCATCCACTACCAACAGTTCAAAAAAATAGATGCAAGAAAAACAGATACAGTCATCCATGAAAAGAAGACAAAAGTAGCATTGATCATTGAAATTGCTACACCCAGTGACTACAGCGTCTTACATGCAGAGAGAGATACAATGTCATAAAATACCAGGATTTGCAGGCAGAAATCAAGGCAATAAGGAAAAAGGATATCCAGACAGTTCAAATAGTAGTAGGAGCAATGGGACTTATAAAAATAAATTTACAGTCATGCTTAGATATGTTACAGATGCATGTAACTCCATATCAATTGCAGAAGGAGTCACTACTGAACACATTGTGGGTGCTGCGAAGAGCACTTCTGACTGACATCAAAGATTGAAACAATACTAATTTCATGAACTTTAATCATAGTTTAGTTAGGAATAAGGTCCATTCCCATCATGGTATTAGAAATCTAAAAGACTTGGAGAAATTAAAATAAATGTCAAAGCTAAGAAGATGTGCCCAAACTTATTATTCTAAACCTTTCAGTTTATGTGTTAGACATTAGATAAATTGTCTGTGTCCATCTGCCATCAGACTAAGAAGATTAAATAATTAAGATGTGATACATTTATAAGACAAAGGTTCCATGGCAGCCAAATCTAGAGACAGTGGATTAAATAATTAAGATGTGATACATTTATAAGACAAAGGATCCATGGCAGCCAAATCTAGAGCCAGTGGATTAAATAATTAAGATGTGATACATTTATAAGACAAAGGATCCATGGCAGCCAAATCTAGAGCCAGTGGATTAAATAATTAAGATGTGATACATTTATAAGACAAAGGATCCATGGCAGCCGAATCTAGAGCCAGTGGATTAAATAATTAAGATGTGATACATTTATAAGACAAAGGATCCATGGCAGCCAAATCTAGAGCCAGTGTTGGCACTGTTGTAATCTACAGGATGGAATGGCATCTCATGGGAACACTAAATGATGTGAATGAGAAACAGAATCACTTGAGTGGTGACTGGTGTTGAGACTGTGTCATGCTGGACTGGAAGATTTGCACACCAGCAATGCTGTAATCCCCACTTTTCAGAGGCATTACTGAGACCTGTCAGATCCAGTGATACCACTTGGCTCCTTAGCTGTATATTTCACTGGGTCTGTTTGTGGTACCTGTGTTTTGTTCCACAAGTTAGATTTCCAAAGTGAATACAGTGTCTAAATTTGGCTTCTTCACTGAAAATGGATTATTTTTGCTCAATGGACTTTCCCGATAAACAAATGCCAAATAAATAAAAACAAATATTTCCTATCTGTAGTTTTTCTGTTTTGTTTTGTTTTATATATATATATATATATATATATATATATATATATATCAAAATTAAGCCACAGCTCTGCAAGATCGTAATAGGGAATAGCACTGGAATATGACATGTAGCTTCTCCTTTTGTGATGGCACTGGTGTAGATCAGAACTGAAATAAAATGCTGTTATAAGAACGGTGTTGCCATGCCTACATAACTGTTGCCAAATTAATTACTTAACCCATATCTACAGCAGCAAATAATACAGGGATCCTGAAAAAGAGTGCCCAGCAGGTAAACGATAATCACAGCCAATGTATTGTTTCTCCTTTTCATGGCAGTTATCACTGGTTTTGTTTTATTTCCTAGTCTAATCATTTACATGTCCTAATATTATGACAACCTATTGTGTTTTTTTCTGCTTTTTGGTGTGGGCATTTTTTTTTCTGTTTTCTTTCTTTTGTTTGAATTGCTGTTCAAGAGCCCTTAGGAAGTAATTTGAATTGTATTGTACCATACCACACCTGTTTCCGATACTGAAAAAATATTAGCTGCAATAGAAATCTTTGAGAGAATTTCCAATTACAAGCTAAATTTTAAAAAATCTAAAATATTCCCATTAAAGACACCCACACCTTTTTCAATGCTACCATTAATAGGACAAGTATTGATGGAAGAAAAGATAAAATATCTAGGAATTGTCTTCTCAACTGAAAATAGAGTTTTTTTATTAACAATGTAAAGTCAACTACAGATCAAATAACATTGGATCTTGAGAGATGGAGTAGATTGACGTTACGATGATGGCAAGAGCAGCTATCATAAGAATGAATGTTCTTCCTAGAATGTTATATATTTTTAGAGCTGCACAACTCAGAATTACCAAAACATTCTTCAAACAGCTTCATATAAGATTGGGAAGATTGCTTTGGGAACCTAGGAAGGCGAGAATTTCATATGAAAAATTGATGGCTCCAAAAATAAGGGGGCTGGAATTACGGATTTGAAATGTACTATTTTGTGGTTCAGGCCAATAGGATTTTTAAGGCGTCTTACTTGATAGTGATAATAGAAAATGGACACCCAAATGGGTGCTCTTAGCGTACAAGCATATAAATGAAGTGGGAGTCAATGCTAAAGCATTACCCTTTTTAAATAATTGGACAATGAGTAAATATAAGCTAATGGAGCACATCAAAAGTTATGTAACGGCAATTCAAACTCTTTTCGCTTCCTTAAATTTACTAAAATATATGATGGTTTTCCAACCATTTCATAGGAACCCAAATTTAACAATTGGTGGTCAATTGATTGATCTAAAGAAATTCCCTTTAATCATGGAGTTAACTGTACTCGATTTATATCCTTTTCTAGGAGTACCAGTACATGATATTTTAAAAGAAATAGAACTCCCTATTTCCTATTTAATTATAGTAAGACAGCTAAAAGACTTGGTTATAAACTATTTTAACAACTTTGAAATGAAAGGGAAGATTTAATCATTTCTGTAATCTATGGGAAGTGCTGTTGCAGGATAGAAAATATATAACCGCAGCATATAAATTGATAAAGAGAGGAAGTATAATAATTATATTCTTTTATCGAGTTACTGGAGAGAAATTCATATTGCCAGTCTACAATTAGATATTGGAGGCATTTAAATTAACATTAAAGTCTGTATCCTTTCAGAAATTGGTATTTACAGCTGATGATATTTAACAATGCATACTATACTGTCTCACTTTGCACAAATTTGATGTGAAGAATTCACCCATATGCCCACATTGCTTTGATCAGACAGCAGATTTGCTTCACATGTTCTGGAGTTGTAAGTGCATTTATAAATTGTGGAATTCATTAAAATTGCAGTTACAAAAAATGGGTTACCAAAATTCAACACTCTCTTGGGAGTTTATGATTCTTCATATTCCCCCGGAGAATCTAAATAAATCAAAAACGATTGTAATTATGAATATTTACCTATTAATGAAATTATATATAGCCACAAATTGGTTGAACCCAGCCCAGACATCGTGGGAAAATTTCAGATTGTTGGCAATAAAACACATCTTAGCGCATAAACTGTTAATTAGTGATCACAAGAAAAATATCAACAACATAAAAATCTGGGAGCAAATTTTTAATATTATTTTGGCTTAAGAGGTTACTATCTACTTTTTCTCGGGAACCAGAACATAGTCTAAATCAACCTTAGATTAGATAGAAAATGTACAGAAAAGACAGATTGTTGGCTTGGATTTGTTAATGTTGGATTTTTTTTTTTTTTTATTATTTTCCTTTTGATTGTTAGTGCTGTACCTTTGATCAATACATGAGGTTGATATAGATGTGAAATTAACCAATGGAAGCATTTTGTATATATTGTATATAATGTGTGAATTTGTAATATGGTTGTGAAAAATAATAAAAATGATTATTGAAAAAAAAAAGGAAGTAATTTGAATTATTGTTTCTATGATTAAAATTATGATTAGTTTAAACTTTCATTTAATTCATAAAGAGAACTGCATGTTTTAGTTTCCTTAGGTAGCCGTTGATTAAAGCATGAGTCACTGCTTCCCTTGCTTTTGTTACATTTTGTATAAACTGCAGTATTCTTGGCCTTCCTGTGTGCTAAATATCTAAATAATGTAACATATTTGATTTGATCTTTTTTCTAATGAATGTATGTACTTAGCTTTAGCCTGCATTTCCATCATATATGAATTATATCACAATGTATCTTCTGAGGGAGTTCTAGATAAATGCTGTATGACCATTGTACAGTTGCACTTGTCCATGACTTTCTCCCCAAAAAGATCTTCAGACCAAAGCACAAACTCAGTTCTAAAGCCACTAAACAAATCAGGGAGCAGTACAACTAATAAAAATGCTGTTCTTCCCCTCATTAATGACACTAGTGAAGGACAGTAGTCCATGAGAGCTGGACCACCAGCTGGCAGCAAGATGCATTTCGCAATTTCTGAACTCATTTGCCCAGTAAACAGTCTTTTAAATTTAGGGACCCAGCAACCTCTGTAATTATAGGGGGCACTCAACATTAGAATGCTTGTAAGAGGGATGAAGAGGTGATGAGGCTGCCCCAAGTTCATTGTTATGTGTTTTGTCACAACCTTTTCTCTTTAAGTCCTACTATCCTCAGATGTGCTTGGCTACATAGTACACTGAGTGCACAATAGCTCCATATGGAAATGCTCACACCTAATTCTTGACTGATCACTCATGAGCTCACCTTCGGTCAGTATGACAAGCACCTCTTATCATGGCTGACGTACCACGAGTACATGGCTGACATACCACTAGTACATGGTTGACGTACCACTAACACATGGCTGATGTACCACTAGTATGTGGCTGACGTACCACTAGTACGTGGCTAATGTACCACTAGTACATGGCTGACGTACCACTAGTACATGGCTGATATACCACTAGTACATGGCTGGCTTACCACTAGTATGTGGCTGATGTACCACTAGTATGTGACTGATGTACCACTAGTATGTGGCTGATGTACCTCTGGTATACGGCTGACGTACCACTAGTACATGGCTGATGTACCACTAGTATGAGTATATGCAAATTGATGCCCCTAGCATATCATCATACCCACCCCATGAAAAAGGCAAGCAATTGAGCTCAGGTCATTTCTCATCTGGGTCACAGTTCACGTTTCATTCCTTATGCATTGATGCCAATATGTTTGTTACTTTGTAATATTTTCACCCCAAATTATGTAATCCTTTCTCCCTCAACTTAAAATGATCATGTGCACAATTTCTATTAACAGCATTAGGTAGTAGTATGAATTTCATTACATTAAACTGATTTCACTACAAGTACTACACACACACACACACACACACACACACACACACACACACACACGCACACACACACACACACGCACACACACACACACACACACACAGACACACAGACACACACACACAAACACACAAACACACACACACACACTCAGGCGGACACACACGTGATTTACTATGATTAATTATGTGTCATCTGGTTGACATACTATTAATCTAAATTAAAACATCTAAAGACACAAGAGGTTACAATCTCAAAGCCATGACAATTCTGAGACTGCATAACACACCCCCACACAGACACACACACACACACACACACACACACACACACACACACACACACACACACACACACACACAAAGAAAATTTGTAGGAGACATGCCCTTTACATTTTGTGATGCAGGTGCAAGCTCTCACTTTCTCAATCTATAAATATAACTATTTCAAGGTCACACAAACTTCAAAAAGGTGGAGAAGGACCAAAACAAAAGTAAAACTGAGCATTTTCCAACTTCTTCCTCTTCACTGACTTCACAATTTAGTCATTGCATGACCTAAGCAATAGACATCTAACAAAATGTTAACTGCAGGAAGCTTGTGATATTCTTGTTTTGATGTTCTGAGACTCACTGTTCCGGGCTCTGACAATGAATAGGTTTCCCACACATACACATAGACATTCTGTCTATTGCAGTGAAGATCTAATGGTTCATTTCATTGCTGGACTCACTCCTATTTCCTCATTCTAATCACACTTATTTAACCTTAATTGTTTCAGTCCACCACCATTCAAATCAACTGTTGCCCCTATCAGTTTAAGCATTTAACTGGAGATATAGAGGTCACTGTTCCCTGATGACACTGCCACCCCTTTCTCTTTGTCACAGGTCCAAGTCCAGTGCATCATGGGAACATGAATTGCTTCTCCCTGAAGTGGTCACAGAAAAAACTAGAGTGGTCTCATGCGGAAAAAGTTTTTCTTATGCAGTATTAGTTGATGCAAAATCCGACAAACTAATGATACACCTATTATTTTAAAAACAAACATTTTAAAACTCGTAGGATTCCTGGCCAGCGTTCTATGTCTGTGAAAGATAATTAGCTTATGAAGGTGTTTAAAATATAATTTAAATCTAATTTTAAAGCAGGTGCTTTACTGTCATTATTAGTTCAGGTAATGTGACCTGCTCATGTTTCACAGTGCCCAAATTAAGAAAAAAAAATCGCTGTCACAGTCTAGTTTCTTGATTGTGAGAATTTCTGAAATACGTGTGGAGTTCTTCAGAGCTATTACAGAATGAATGTTGCAACTTTTCATAAAAATATGAACGGTTTGTTATAATGTATTATTTCTGTCTAATCCTATAAAAGGTACAAGGCACAATTACCTGCTTTGAGTAGCAATCTAGGTGCTTTCTTCTGATGATTCATCTTTCTCAGAAATGTAAAGTAAGCAGTGTGATTTCCAGCCAAAAAAAAAAATACATTATATTCATAAATTCACGTTAACTAGACATTATCGCTGCATAACACTTTGTCATGCATTGCAGTCACTGTAATATAACTGCAAAGTCCAACAATAAGTTATTGTCTGACTACTTGCATCATAAAAATGTTAATTCTGGACAATTTTACTTTTCAGATCAGCTATGGTTCATTACACTCCTCTCTTAGTGATAAACAACGATTTCCATCCTTCCTGAGGACTGTTCCCAATGGCTTGTTCGAGTCATTTTCACTTGTTAACTTGATTGCCCATTTTGGGTGGACTTGGGTTGGAATCTTGGCTTCAAATGATGACTATGGTAAAGATGGAAGCCAGGAGTTAAAAAATGAGATCATACGAGCTGGTAGTTGTATTGCATTCCTCGAGATAGTTTCTGCCCAGAGTGACAGAAACAACATTCAGAGAACTGTGGATATAATCAAGGCTTCCTCTGCTAATGTTGTTGTTTTGTATGCCACATTTCGAGAAGCAATGCCAGTAATGGATGAACTTGCTAGCCAAGAAGTAACTGGAAAGGTATGGATTGGGACCTCAGCATGGGTAGTGTCACCTGACTTTATTAAAAAATCAACTGGAAACCTGCTAAATGGGACATTTGGATTAGTTCCACATCATGGTGATCTAATTCCCAGACTCCAAGAGTTTGTTTTTACCATCAGTCCTTCTTTAATGGGAGGTGACATTTTTATTAAGGACTTCTGGGAGCAGGTGTTTCACTGTAAGTGGGTAACTAATCAAACTGGAGGCAATACATCTCAGGATGTGGTTTCACTTTGTACTGGCCGTGAGAACTTAAAGAAACTGTCTGGTGTTTTGTATACTGAAGCAAATTTTGTATTAACTTATGGGGTGTACAAAGGTGTACATGCAATAGCCTATGGCTTGAGTGGATTACTGTCCTGTATAATAGGCCATGGACCATTTGATAACAGAACATGTGCAAGGGTTAATGCTTTTGAGCCCTGGCAGGTAAAGCCAATGGCTATGTTTTTTATGCTATACTGAATGTTTTGAGGAAACAAACTTACCTGATTTCTATGCAAGCATGTTGCTTATTTGATCTTTTTTGGAGGAACATAGTACAATTGTGTAGGCAATTTATCATAATGGTAGATGTTCTAATGTATCACTGTTGCAGTATGTTTAACATCTGGAAATTTTCATGCAAAGATTGCATCCATCCAGCCAACTTTCTAAAGCTTGGGATCCTTCTCCCATGAACCATATGTCTGCTCTGGGTATGCACCAGAATCCAGGTATAAAAGCTAAACACGTCTGTGCCATTTTCAGAGCTTTCTTGCCCTAGTAAAAAAAAAAAAAAAAAAGTTAAGCACAGTAATAACTTGAACCCTGAGATAAATTTATTAAAGGCAAAGTGAATTTCAAGAACACAGAAAGTTTTAGAGTAGTAGAAGGAATACATTTGTGAATACCCCACTCTGGCCACAAGGTAAAACTGGTAATGTATACATCCGTCTAGAGGGATGGAGAGAGGGTATATGCACTGCTGGTAATAATAACACATTTGAACATCTAACATTATGTTTAAGGTATGTACAAAATTGCACTGTGTTCTTTATTAGGTCACTGTTGCAGCATTGTTATCATCTGGAATGAATCATACAGCTTAAACAGATTATGTGCAGAAAGGGAATGCTCCCTCTGAATTTGGGATGCCATGAAGCACAGTCTTAACAAATCCAGTTCTTGATCTAAAATGAACACACAGTTTGCAATGTTTAATGAAGGTGTGAACCTAGGAGCATGTGACTGCTTCAGGACTTTAGATTCTACCCCTTACACGAAAGCCCTTAAGTAACCATTGCTCTGGTTGAATGGGCTTTGACTATTTCTGGTAGTTAATTGCCATGATATGCATAAGAGAAGAGAATTACATTGCAGACTGATTTAGAAATAGTTTGCTTAGACACTGGTAAAGTAATTTTCTGTTCATCAAAACACACAAACAATTTGTCAGGTTTTCTCAGGTCTTTGTGTTTCCTAAGTAAAACCTGAACTGTCAATAAACATCTAAAGAGTGAACAATTCTTTCTTACTTATTTTGTGGATTTAACACTAGACAGATAGTAGAATAAACCAATTAAGAGTGAATTTAGAAACCAATTTAGGCATTAAAGAAAAATTAGTTTGAAAGCTTGCTGTATCTTTATGAAATACCAAAAAGGGAGGATCACACAAAATGACCTGCAATGCAGAAGCTCTTCTAGCTGTGGTTAAGGCAACTAGTGAGGCAGTTTTCCAGTTTTATCATCCATACTGTGAGCTTCAGGGTCTGTTGTTTGGAGTGTATTATTGAACCCTTATCCATGACAGGTCCAGCAAGAGAGGAAGAGTCTTGTATCATTAAACCCTTGTTCATGGCAGATCCACCAAGCGAGGAAGAGTCTTGTATCATTGAACCATTGTTCATGACAGCTCCACCAAGCGAGGAAGAGTCGTGTATCATTAAACCCTTGTTCATGACAGCTCCACCAAGCGAGGAAGAGTCTTGTATCATTGAACCCTTGTTCATGACAGCTTCACCAAGCGAGGAAGAATTGTGTATCATTAAACCCTTGTTCATGACAGCTCCACCAAGCGAGGAAGAGTCATGTATCATTAAACCCTTGTTCATGACAGCTCTACCAAGCGAGGAAGAGTCTTGTATCATTAAACCCTTGTTCATGACAGCTCCACCAAGCGAGGAAGAGTCTTGTATCATTAAACCCTTGCCCATGGCAGATCCACCAAGAGAGGAAGAGTCTTGTAATGACCCTTGGCCAATTCCTTGAGATGTGAAAACCAGTGTTGTCCTGGTCAAAACTGGGTCAGCAGCTGTATCCTCTAATCACCCCTTTTTATCTGCTGAAGTACTTTGGAAATCAGAGGAGAGGTTGGAAAGGCACACAGAAACCTTCCCTTCCAGGTTATAATGAAGCCATCTGCTGCCTTTGCTTCTTTGCAGAGAGTTCTGGAACAAAATAGACTCAGTTGCCTGTTTTGTATAGATACAAACAAGTTTGTCTGAGAATTCCAAAACTGATAGATGAACTAAAGGAAGACCTCTCTGTTTAACATCCACGTGTAATTGTCTGCCCTGAACCTGCTTAGACAATCTCCCACTGTGTTCTGGTGAGGGCATTAGACAACTTGCAGACAGTGACTGTGTCAAATAGCCATTTAAGCTGTCATGACTGGTCTGCAAAGGGTGAAAAAACATTGTCCTGTCTTGCTTGATTGTCTATTTATTTATTTATTTGTTGACATTTGATTACTGGGAAAGTCCAACTGGGTAGGAACCCATTTTCAGTGGAGGCCCAGGGAGAAAAGTTACAAAGTATTTTAATACAGTTTAAGAATAATATTTTTACAGTCTAATTACAAAAACAAAAAAAAAAAAAAACAAATACAATTTAAATAATTATACCAAATTAGACACAATATGAAAACATTGGTTGAGAATAGATATAAGTTATATGACAGTGATCTAATTGTGAGACAAAAGCAGACGTATGCTACATTTAGAGAGAAAGCCAGGTGAGAGAAATTGATAGAAGTAAGGAAGTGAATGAAGAAGGGAGAATAAGGTGATGTAAGGTATGAATAGGTATTTGTCCACATTTAGGAATATAGTTTATCCTAGTGTCGATCAAGAGCCATTTTTTGGCTAGGAAGTCTTTCAGAATGGTTTTGAATGATAGAAGGGGAGGGTATTGACCTGATGGATAGAGATAAAGAGAGAGAACTATGGTATCATCTGTCACTGTCTTTAGGGTACCTGGAGTCCACAAATGTTAAAGAGCTTTTCAACCATCAATTAGGGTCAATATCTCCTAAATGCTGATGTAACTTTCCTTGTGCAGAGGGCTGTATATACTCTGAACCCTGGTCTTTTGGGATCAAGCTCCCCATGCATAGCCTGATGCATTTATCACAATGCTCTGAACTGATGGAGGGTGGACAAAATGATTCCAGGACTGGACTGAACTTGTTTGGGCCACCAAATTTAAGTACTGGACAAGACAAGGAATTATCGGAATTTGTGATTGAGAGAATTCTGATGCTGGATCCAAACTGACCTGATATGCCACTGGATTTTCCTCATATGGGGCCAGGCAGGAGGAATCATGAGAATAGCTGAAGCCATGAACCCCAGGGCTTTTTTCACATTTCTTGGCTAAAGTAGACTTTTGCTTTGCTAGAATTAAAAATAGTTCTGTGGGAGAGAAGCTGTCTGCAAAGTGGTATCTAACAGGCAGCCTAGGAAGACCACTTTGTATTAAGGGTTAGAGAAAATTTCTATAAACTGAGAGTGAATCCTAGATTCTGAAGAAAGTTCATGGAAAATGCAAAAGCCTTTAACTTGAAGTAGCTTGACTCAGGCAATCATCCAGATAAAATCAATGTGAAATTCCTGGAGCCTGCAAAAGGCTGTAACTCGAGCAAGGCATTTTGTGAATACCCTCAGTGCTGTAGAAAGTCAGAAAAGTAAACTGATAGTGTGAGCCCAGGACAGAGAATCGTAAATATTTTCTGTGACTTTTGTGGATAGAAATATGTAAGTCAGCGTCTTTTACATCCAGGGTAATCTACAGAGAATTTGGGTACAGAAGTGGGAAAAGAGTTTGAATAGTGAACATTTTGAAGTGAGGAACCCTCAAAAAAATGTTGAGTCTAGATAGATCTAGAAGTGGCCACCAGTCTGTCTCTTTCATGGGGACTAGAATAATCTAGAATAATATCCTTTTCCCTGCCGGTGTGGAGGCACTTCTTCTATCACTGCTAACAGAAGGTTTGAAATAAAAGAGGGCATAAGCTGCTCCTCGTCTTTGAGAAGCCAAGGAATGGAATCCATTAGAAGCTTGTAACCTCTTTTTATGATATTTGACTTAAAGTGATTTTTTTCCCCATAA
This sequence comes from Protopterus annectens, assembly GCF_019279795.1. Classification (NCBI taxonomy): domain Eukaryota; kingdom Metazoa; phylum Chordata; order Ceratodontiformes; family Protopteridae; genus Protopterus; species Protopterus annectens. The sequence continues at coordinate 1,779,965,188 of NC_056744.1, read as the reverse complement.
ATGAAGGTAAAGAGAAAATGTTGCTCTTTTGCAAATGCTTACATGCTCATAGCTTGTGACCCACATACTAGCAGACACTTGGTACATGCCCTAGCTCCCCCTCACCAGATCCTGCTTAATTACCAGCCTTCTCATCCCCAGACCTTACCAAACTGCAAAGCCCTTTCAGAACCGTAATCCTAACTGTATAACTCCAATTAAATCCCTGAAACTGATAGCAGCACCCCCTTCTTAATCCCTGACCCTAAAGTCCCCAGTCACATCATAACCCTAAGCTTCCCTCCCTCTCCCTAACAGTAAAACTCCCCCAACTCCCTAAACATAAATTCCCCGACTGGTCACTGCCTGAATCCCTAACCTATACTCCCACCCCCTCCCACTCTCTCCTATGACTGCCACACTTACCTTGCTATAACCTGACTGCTGTGTTGGATGAGTTGTGGTTGCTGCATTCTCTATCTACACAGCTGCTACAACTTATCTGAGTATGTAGCCAAGTTGAAGCATGCGCTGCAGTTTGTGACAGATACAAGATGTTCTAGTCCTTAGCTTTGAGGCAATCGTCTTTGAGCACCTGAGACTTGATTGCTTGTAGATGACCTGAATGTTTGCCTGCAATTCTGAACGAAGGGAATAATTGGCCAAGGTGATGAAGAAGATGAGGGAGAAGGGGGATAGAAAAGTATAGTCAGGGATGACCTCTTAATGTTGGGGCCATAAAACCTGCTCTGTTTAGTGTTTAAGTACTATTTCCAATTTTCCATAAATTGTCCTTTTCCTAATTTTTGTTGTTTAGATATAGATTGTTTTTTTCTTTTTTAAATAAAGGACATGTTTTTTCAGGGTAATTCCTGTCATATCTATGCAGCAGAAAAATAAAAAAATATATTTTACTCTTTGCATCACTTTATATCTCCCTTCCATCTTTTTAAAGACTTCAGCTGTGGAAACCCAAACAGCAAATTGTTCAGAAGAAATTTGCCTAGGAATACAAGAAGAGGAGGTGTGTTTTTCTTCTCCTACTGCCTTTTATGAGGGATGTCTGCCTGTGGTTTAGGTACTGAGTGATGGACCATGACCCTGTACATTTCAGTTTCTTCCTGATGAAAACTTGGTTAACACCCTCTTCACCTTATGTTATATTAACTCTCAGTTCAAGGAACTCATCTTTGGACAGGTGACAGAAGAAGAGAATGAAGGGTGGCGGGAAGCAACGCACGTCCTTATCCCTGTTTATGATTGCCTCCATCAGTGCAATCCCAATGAACGATCTAGGGGCTGTGAAAACACCTCACTGTTATTCACTATCTCTGACCTAGAAGACAGAGTAGAGGTCCATCCTGCAGTATTTCCTTCTTTTAATGCCATTTCCTTTCACTTCTTTTTAGCTGGAGTATCAAAACCAAAGCTGAAGAAGAAGAAGAAGAAGAAGAAGACAAAGAAGTCAATGACAAAGCTACATGAGCCAACTATGATAAAAGTTTCCTTTCAAAATACTGGTCAAGGGTTCTAAGATGACTTCACAGAGTTTTAGGAGCAAAAGCCTTATAAACCTACAAAAGTTAATATTGTGTTCTGCCCCAAAGAAAAACAGCAAATGGTAATCATGATAAGGTATTTGTCTCCCACAGTCAAACTTCCCTTTTTGACAAGGACATAAGAGAGAAAAACCACCAAAGATACTATTTCTGTAACAAAAGAAGTAAGAAAACAGTGTGGAGAAGGCCTTTACAGTACTGGTGGATGTCAGCGTGTATAACCGTAACAAGAAAGCTCTGAAAACGGTGCACATATAACTATCCCTTACACCAGCACACTGGCACATGCCTATGATAGATGAATGGTTTCAGATGGAAGGATCGGGAGCTTTAGAAGATGATAGATGAATGGTTTCAGATGGAAGGATCGGGAGCTTTAGAAGACTGGCTCGGTGGGATCTATTTGAGGCAAGTCCTAGATGTCCAGAATACTGCAACCAGGGTCTAATGAAGGCCATCCTGTAATACCAAAAGATTAAGACTTTATGTGTCACAAACTATAAAGTGACGTGGCCTGTTCCTAATCAAATGCAATTTATAACAAGTACTTTGTAAAGCAGAACAGTTTAAAACTTTAAAAGGTCACTAATACTAAATACCAGCTCTGTCTTTGACTTATGGAGATTCAGGCCTCAGAATGCAGATATGAACTCTAAATTAATCTGTCTGTGTCACTGAAAATGTTTCATTTCATCATTAAACACATTAACTAGTGGTATTTCATACCTTTTGTACTTTAGTAAATAGCAGAGTTTTTTGGAATGAATGTCTTTAACTAATAATTTACACTGACAGATTTTAATGTATGGCTTCTGACAGTAGATCGGCTGTTACTGAATAATACTTGATTGAATGCCTCAGTCCTCAAAGAGATAATATTACCAAATCCAAGTCAAACGCAGCATTTCAATTGTCAATATGGTGAAAAAGCAATGCGCAATGCTTCATCCACTATACCTTCCCACTGAAATATATATTGACTCAAAAATTACTTCTCTACAGAACAAATGAAGCATAGTTACTGCATGGTAAAATTGAATTTGGCTCAAATTCAGAATTTTGAGTTTTGCTATGTGTTAAACACCATTGCATGTGTATACCATTTGTTGCATGCGATTTATGTTGTGTTATTATGCAGCAATGTAGACAATTTTGTCAACAGGGAACTGAGCATGCCAGTAAATACTTGTCTATTTAACTAAAAATAATTAGTAATTATATATGAGTAACCACTGTATAATCCACAGCTTCTGCATTACGTGAAAAACAGCCATTTTTCCACAACATCTGGTGAGGACGTTCATTTTAATGCTAATGGAGACCCACCAGCCTTGTATGACATCTTAAATTTGCATATCTCACCTGAAGGGGATAGAACATATGTCAAAGTTGGCATGATAGACACCCAGGCACCTGTGGGCCAGCAAATAACGATAAATCTAAATGCAGTTATCTGGAGTGGAAGATACGAGCAGGTACAAAATAAAAACTATATGTAATCATACATATTTAACTGTGAATCATTTCAAGCAACAGACTAAAAACCTGCTACCAAGTATAAGAACACCAAACCAAAAACTCAGCAGCTGCATTTCTATTGAAAGTTTTTTTATCTTGTCATAAATGTCTCCTTTACATATGCAGATAAGAATGGGCCTACCTATCTGAACTTGCATTTTTTTTCATTTTTTTTTGGTCCAGTAGTAAAAAAAACTTTTACTTCTGTATGTATCAACAACTGTGTGTTACCACCACACCATGCCCCCTGCTGTGCCCTGCAGTTCGATTATTTCCACTGGAGGATGACATTAGTTTTTGCCATTAATGTTTATCTGTGATGTAACTATTTTGCTGAATATGGGCATTTTCACTTGCACTGATATTTAACAGCACACAGCTTTCTTTCCTCTCTATCCTTTTAGCAGTCATTGAATCGCAGCCTGGTTTGTCAATCACAGCTTGAGTCACGTCATTTATGCAAATGCCTTTTATACTTTGTGACCACTAGATGACAGAAGATAGAGAAGAATAAAGACTTAACCTATACCTGGAAATACGAATCACAGGCATGACCCTCAATTGTCCAGATTTTAGCCTCATATTTTTGGCCTGTTCCTCACACAATTTGTGGTTTTCGGGAAAGTTATTGAGGACTGAATTCACTAAATTATGACTGATAATTGAGATGCAGACTTCTTACCCTTCAGAAAATACAAGCAAATGCAAAACCTGCTGTTTTATCAACTTTCTAAATTTATATGACCAATATTTAAAACCTGTCCCTATTTTTAGACCTTTGTTCATCTATTATTTACATCTTTGTCCAGAGCTCTTGTGCTAAGAAGTTGAGAGGTATATAGGAGTCATAAGAATTTCAAGGTAGTTGAAGCTTGTGACCATTTATGCCTTCTCAGTACTCATCCAAGGCCATGGCCCTTTCTCAAGAAGAGCTAGGCCGGTCAGTCCTGGGCTGAATTTTTGGATACCCCTCCAATCATCTAGGTTCCATATGAAGGATGTTAGTCTGTCATACTGTTTAACATGCCAAAGCAGTCCATTTCAGAGGTGCTGAAGGTGCTATTTTATGTATCTGCTGGTGAAGATTTAGGTCTATAGTTCTAGTATCTATGGAACTATTATATGTCTACAGATATGAGAAATCCAGGACAAAAAAGTCTGTAATAGCACTGAGTGTGAGGCATAGATCTCTCCTCTAGAGGAGAGACAGTGCTTTGACAGTGCTTGTAACCTCTCTTCACCTTGTTACTTTGGAGCTTTTGAGGTCTTTCTAGTAGTTTGATATGTCTAGCTAAAAGGGACATCATACTCAATAACTGGCATAATCAAAGCTGAATATAAAGGATCAGTTATCTCAGCAGATCTGGATTGTATTCCCTTGGCAATTAGTTGTGTTAATAGTAGGATTTTGTAACCACTATAGTCACATGATGGGTGAATTTTCAACCCATCTTCCAAGGTCAAGGTTACAAAGACATACATCTGGAGCATTTCTCCCTGGGCCTCTGCTGAAAACTGGCTCTTTCCAAGTTGGACTTTCCCAGTAATCAAATGTTAAATAAATTAAGGTCCTTAACCGCATTTTCATTTTTTTAGTGCACATTTATTTATATTGTATGCTGAATGGAGGGGCTTGTCTACCAAACATTATAATATTGTCTTTTTTTCCTTTTAATTTAGGCCTATTTTCAATAAGCCAGGCATTTATGAGTGTGAGTTCTTGCTGAAGTGTTTGAGTGTCAGAGGGAAATGATAATAACTCCCAGTTTGCAGTCATTTGCAGAATTGGTTAGCCACAGGTCCTCTTGGTTTCTGGAAATGTAAGTGCTCTGAGGGACACCACTGGTTACCTTCATTCTTTCCTGATGAGGCATGTACAACTCGAGCTGTGTGGGCTATCTCTCTGTCCTCTAGCCATTTAGCTTACTTACAATACCTATAAAACATAAAGTGTTAAACACCTTGGCCAGGTCAAAATATACCAGGCGAGCAGCATGGCCACAGCTGACAGCCCTGGTAACCCTTTTGAAGATGTTAACCAGACTCATTAGTCAGGATCTACTCTTGATAAAGCCAAACCACTAATGGTCAAGCCTAATAAAGTCACTGATATCACAATTTATGAGGTCAGTCATTATAAACTCCATGGCTTTCTACAGGAGGCTCATCAGGTTGATAGTTCTATAATTTCTGTAGTTGGTGATAAGACCACTCATATAACTAGGCAG